>NW_020227929.1:39096-57214 GCF_003070985.1 Temnothorax curvispinosus
TCTCTCTCTCTCTCTCTCTCTCTCTCTCTCTCTCTCTCTCTCTCTCTTTCACCATCGATGGATCCGCGCGAGTGCGCGAATGCGGTTACAATTATGGTGGTAATATTACAATTATTATTATATCATTTCGAATGTCAGGGGGTCAAGCGTGCCGCGACTACGTATAGGCGTAATATCAGTGCCTATTGAACGCGCGCTCTACGTTTTTCTCCGCCCCACGTATATGGCAGCGGATACGTAATTATCCGGCGGGCTGCCTCGCTCCGATATTTATGGGATCGAGAACGAGAGATCGAAATCGAATTCGTGCCCGGGCAGTCCCATCTGCCCGATCTGTCTCCCGAAATGTACGGCGTATCTACGAAATCGGAGCCCATTCTCGAGTCGCTGCCGCGGAGTTAAGAGGCCGTTTTAAGGACTTGTTTATACTAGTACGTTGACATTCATTAATATTATGTACGCAAAATTATTGTGAAAAAGATTTATTGCGAAGTCAATATCATTATTTATACAGTCCTTAAATAATAGCGTCAAGATTATAAAGATATTTTAGATATCGATTTTTTTTCTAAATAAAAATAAGGTATATAAAAAAACAAGATAATATGATAACAGCATAAAATGGAATAAAAATTAATCAAATATTCATACTTTGTATGCAGTTTCCTATTTCTAGTTTTATTTATTTTTTCCGTTGAGATTATATTGTTATTCTTCGTGAAACAAGATTTAACTAAGGAGTGGAATAAAGAAATAAATATTTGGAAGATACGCGCAAGTCGCTCACTCTCTCGTAACGCTTTTCTCTTCCAAATCCCGATATCGACTGCTCGATTAGCCGATAGTCGAGCTTGGCCCAATCTAGCTTATTTAGTTATTTCTTTCGGCGGTTTCCCACAGTTAACCAGTCGGCTAATAAAATCTGTTTTTATTAATATCACATTATTTTACGTTTATAGCGGTTCGAGAAGCGCGCGGAATCGTAATAGCAATACCCTGCCGTTTGCCACCGGGTGGCTTTAGTTTTATCCAAGATAGTTCACCGCTTGAGAATCCTTTATACCTTTATCACCAATTAAAACTCTATTTCAGATATCATTTGTGCATATATGATGCTCCCAAATTCTTGCAGGAGTATTAAAATAATTGCAGCAAAAGAGACTTCTTGATTCCTATATTAACGATACATCAATCTTCGCATATATATTCAGTCGGTCTTAACTCGATTTTTTGAGATCTATTTCTATGAGTTAAACTGTTTAGATTTTATATTACTTTGCAATTAATATTTTTATGCGAATGATATTTTTTAATTAGCGAAAAAATTCGTAGTAGACAGTTTATTGCTTATTTGATTTAATTATAACAGAATTACGTGACCCGTCCTTTCGATAGAATACTGAAAAAAATCTGTAAGAACTGCGAACGCGAAAACTTGGCGACGCTCTCGTAATTACTCCGGTTCAATGACAGTGGCATGAATCACGTGTACGTGAAAGTCGTCGCGGCGGTGCTAACCTATTGACCGAAGACCGAATACCGATGCATCACGCGATGCACGGTGCACTCGTGGTCATGTAAGACCTTGAACCGATCGGGCAAAGAAACGCGCACGCACTCCTGATGGGAAAAGGACAACGGTTCATTGGATTGCATGTGCCTTCGCCGTGAAACAAAGTGCACGCGGCGGATATAACGCGTTCATTCATTCGCGACGCGCGTAAACGCGAACGCGTTTCTTCACGGAGACGACATCTCATTGCACCGAGAGTACTGGTAACGAGAAAAATGTTATTATGTTGTTGTTATATGCGATATTTTGAGGCCGTTGTACTAATTGACCCTCGATCGGCCTATAAGTATAATGTATTGTAGTTAGTTGTAGCGAGAGGGTATATAAATGGTCACTTTTGCGGTTTATTCATCGCGTCGCAAAGAAAAGAAACACACGTGGCAAACATATGTGTGTATTGAAGCGTAAACGACCATTTACGGAATGGTAAATTACGGTTTGCAACACGCTAGTCTGATAAATGTAGGGAATAATAGCGTAAAGCACGCATGCGGGGATCTTACGCTCTATGTTTAGCCATCTCTCAGTGAATATACGAATAATTAGAATTTACGTCGTAATCTGTGGCTCGTTGCAATTGTTGTCTGCTATCTGAGAAATTCATGTTTAAAAAAACATTCTAAAAAGACCCTTTTCATAAAAATAACCCAATAATTAAACATTTTTATTAAACATAATTAAACCCAATAATTACATTTTACAGATATTGATAAACACCGCTATCCAAAAATATGAATCTTTTCTATTAAACTTTGCTTGACTTAACGAGTCTCTTTATTAATATTAAATTCTACATCGTACGCAAAAAGGCAATAATTATTAATAACTCTATCGTGAATATTATTTATCAAATTATCTTGCGTCCTGCAATTTTTATTTCCGACATCCGCAGTCTTTTTTATTTTTTTGACAATCAATTCTGTCTATCGCCGAATTCGCTGCTTGGATATCACCGCGGTGGCTAATCGGCCATCGGGAGGTAAGTATAAGTCGACGCAACACGCGAGGTGCATCCACGCGCGATATGCACCTACACGTGAAGACCTTGAACCAACAAAAACGATCGACGGAAAAAGAAACGCATGCACGCATTCGCTCGGACGGAGGGGGGGGCGGGGTGGGACGACGACGGACGGACGGACGGACGGTTCATCAGTTCTCGCATGTCTCCCGGTCTCGAGGAGGAACGGATAGATTTACGGGGTCGTTGCGCGTCGGGGCCGTTGCACGTCGAGGTTGCACACACTTCGGCGCGCACCTCGTGGTTCATTCACCAACTCGGTGCGCGCGGATGATAGCGTGCGCCGCGTGGCAGACGGGTTGGTCTGTGTGTCGGTTAGGTCAGGTTTTTAATGGTCACGTGATCACGTCATCGTGCGTGCACCATCCCGATGGAATGGACCACGCGAAGCTACAACGTCGAACGTCACGAAGACGCCGCGACCGGGCCGGGGGCCGGGCGCTTCGTGTGCTTTCGTTTCGATAATCTCTCTCTTCTTCCACGTCCTCTTCTTTTTTCTATCATGATGTCGTCTCTTGACGTTCGATCAGCGCGGATTAGCGCAATGGCTAAGCTCGGATATCCCGGATATCCCGTGAAGAAAAAATCTTCGAATTGTAGTCGTCAATACGTGATGTAGAGTCAAGTATTTATTAATGTTATATAATTATAATGTAACAAATGAAGTCTCGGATTTAGACAAAATTCGCATGATGCTCAACGGCGCGGCCTCAGCTCTCCTTTTCCTTTGCATGAGGATGACTGCGACCTTTTCCGCGATCGTTATAATTTGACATAATATAATAAATAAAGAAGGATACAACAGATATCGCTGACTCATCAATTTATACATGTAAACAGCTGCCATACATTCCTTAGTCTAAAATTAAATATTCTACGGTGATAATAAAATTTTCTATATCATAAAATTACTTATATACAGAAGAAAAGAAATCATTCTTCTCTAAAAAGATTAGAAATTATCTTTTTAGGAAGACAATTCACAGATTATGATACATAAATTCTAACAAATCTTATTATACACTTGTGTATTAAACTTGGACAATTGAGGTCGCTATGCTTTTAATTCCTCTAGTATCTAATTATATCGTTATGAGATTATTAACAATAATCTCATAATCAGGAATGCCATTCTTAATTAGACGTAATACACAATTAGGAAAGAGGAAGGTAATTTAATATCGGAGCATCTAAGTGTAACCGATCCTTCTTCCTTTCTCCGCGACACATTACGCTCCGCTGGAAATCACTCAAGGTGAGCAGGTGCTCTCACTTTCGACTACAAATGCAGGAAGGGTATCGTTTTAACGGTCGATCATTAATTTCAGTCTTAAAGTGGTAACGATCGAGTGCCGGTAATAACAATGGCACTAAAGGCAAGTATTCAGTCGCCGAACTTAATTACAGATTGAAAATGTTTCTCGACCGTTCCCCGGCCGACTTTAAATGTATCATTTGCTAATGCTAATTCAATTCGAGGATATCATTCGATTATCACCAGCAAAATCCTTATTCGAAATAGTGCCTAACGGTCGCCCAAAGTTAAATCATTTATATTTATTAATTAGGAGCTAAAACCGTTTTTTTTTTTTTTTTTTTTTTAATAAATCAGTTTGTAATTGAAAAACGTTCAAAATTTCTAAAAACGTATATCTCTTGCGTTTGCTGTCGCAATAAATTTGTATAAATATATATGTCGAGGATGATCTAACAACGCAAAGTATGTAATTGCATGAATGTTATTTTATTATATAAATTACAGAATGTTATTGAAAATTATATTAAATTTTGAAGCGATGATTTTATTTTATCAAAGAATAATAATTGAGATCATCTTGACGTTATTTATTTGATAATACGAGGTTATATATACTTTAAAGCAATATTATGCTGTTTTCTACTTACGTATTACGGAAAAAAAAACCTTCATGTAGAAGAATGTCAGGTTTTCTCAATAAAACATAAGTTATCATTTTTATTTAATTTAAAACAGTTCGCTAGAGGCTTTATTTAATTACATTAGAAAAAAAATCGATGAGATTTTACAGACCGGTCCTGGATGCACTTTCATCCGATTGCTTCGCGGCACCGCGGTCGAAATTACCGTGGTCGTTCGCTGCGCGTTGCTGGTCGAAAGCCGAAGAAACGAGACCTCATTATCGGCGTATTCGCTTAAAGTCCATTAAGGGAGTAAATTAAATAAATAAGAAGACTCGAGGTCCCTCGAACAGTCGCGGCCGCGCCGGTCCGGTCCCTCGGAGCGCACACTGGCTTGGCGATTTTGCGGACGTCGAATATTATAAATAATCTCGTTGGAATACGAAACGACCGACATTACCATTAAGATAGCGGCCGCGTGCCGCGATAATCGGAGAATTAGTCCGTGGCATCTGCCCTGGTGCTACGCGTAGCCGTGGTATAAAGTGGAGCCGATACTCTGCTCTACCTCGGTTCCGGCGCGGGAACGGAAGGGAATATTGCGAAGAAGATGGAATTACGATGTGAGCCTGCACCTCACTTGGAGTAATTTAGATACGAGAGAGCGAATGAGCGTACAGCAGCCCGATCCCACCACCCACCACCGAGGGAAACGCGCGTGAGCGAACGACTCTTGTTCTCGATAACCAAACACGCAATTATTCGGCTACCTTGCCCGTCGAGACGCGATTTATCGACGCAGCGCGAACATTTTTGAACATCGCGATCGCGATTGTCCTTGGGACAGCGATATCTTTTGAGATGAGCGATTGGAAAGTGCATCTCTCGGTGAAAGTGTGAAATTTATTTATTCTAGATTTCCACGCGTTCGACGCAAGAATCTAGAAAATGTTTTGATATACTTGGAAGATTAGGCTATTTTTCAAATACTTGCATGCGTTCTTCAAATTTTAGATATTTTATCATGAATGACGAGAATAGTTGTGAAGATACCTTATTTCTGTAAATTTAAAGCTATGTCTCTTATATGCGGCTTTGTTATAAATATGCACAGAAAAAAAGAAGTATTAAATCAATACCTATCTATATACTTGTATATAGGTACGCAAGAATATATAATCTTGAAATGATATTATATTGCATTAAACGAAGAAAACTTACTTGAATGAAGTCATTTATATAGTTAAACAAACTTTGATATAGTTCAATCAAGAAAAAAAGTAATTAAAATAAAAAAAAAGAATTAAAATAAAAAAAGAAGATTATAGATATATTTTTGCGTATATATAAGTATATCAGTGTTGATTTACACGTTTTTTTTTGTGTGTAAAATGCTATATTATGACTTTATAAAATTTTTATAATTTTATATGATTATATGATATTAAATATATAATTCTCATTTCGAAAGTTATCAAGACAACCGTTGCGTGGCAACGCTAAATATTCACGGGAATAGTATTTTATTTTAACAATAATAAGTTAAAAGAATAGATACATCTATTTTTTCTTAGAAATTGCAGTGTTTACCAGGATGTTACATTTGACGAGGTCTTATTATTTTTGTATATATGAAAATGCAAGTATAGAATTGCTAATGTGGAAATTAAGAGAATAATACGAGCCATTTATATTCGGTTATTTCTTTTTCCGTATCACGTATCTTTATATGATCTGGATTACGATCATAAGACTTTACAAGCACTTTATCTGTCTTATCTACCAGCGCAGTCTCTCTATCGGGTATCATTAGAGCCTATAATTTTAAACAAGTTTCTCTTTCATGATATGGGTGATACTATCGAGCTAGGTAAGATAATATAACCAACGTGTGTTTTTTCTTCTCCCTTATATATTACATAAAGTATACCAGTATGAATGCAATGCAATATGCATTATTTCAGTAATTATACACCATATAACATTATACTGTAATTATCGTATGGTACAAAACAAAAGCTATAATTATTTTAAAATTCCGAAATACACTTTATACATTTATACATGAGAAAAACATAATTTTCTCAATTCCAATTTCTAATGGCGAATAACAAACGCTTCATTTTTCAATACAATCTAATTCTAGTCAAAGATTTTAATTTAACAAGTCAACAATTAATTAAACAAACCAGAGCTATTGTAAAGTGTTTTTGCATAAAATATTTTTCAGCGTTTCTTCTAAATTCATGTTAGAAAAAATACAAATATATAAAATATAACTTGGAAAAGAAAATTAAATCGAAATGTGGCTTACACAATAGTCTGGTGGCTGATCTATATCTTAATTTATTTTATTGCGATTAAATTAAAAAATGTTTTCATGTGGTCAGTAAAGGCCCTTTCAAATGTCGAAGAGGGGATCACAGTTTCTCGTTCTTTCAATCCACGTGCGAAACAACCCTTTTGATCGGCACGACATTTCTCGGTCTTCCGTTAAACTAATCCGCGTTATGTAAGCCAACTACGCTGGCGGGCTCTCAAACTCGATACGTCCGCGTCGCGATGACGCCTCAATACATCTTACAGATCAATGCAAATACGGGATACGTCGGCCGTAAATCCAGCTACGTTGCGCGATGCCAATGAACTATCGGATTATTCGAATTGTACGAGTGCGGAAGAGCCGCGGTTAGCAGGCATCAGTTTCAGTTTGTTGGATTCGGGATCAGAATAATCTCGTTTGCGATCCCGCCAATCCGGCCTGTCCGCGCTGAATGGAAATTGGCAAACCACGCCCAAACGGACGCAGTTATTTTCCGAAAAGTATTTTCGGAAAATTCTACAATACGCGATTATTAGCGTCGAGAATGGCGTGATTTTTCGCGATCCCGTTTGCGTTGCGTTAAACACGCATTGAAGAATAGAATCGAGAAATAGAAACGCAATAGAAGGAAATAAAGGATCCGAACGGTATTTTTATACGCACTTCATATTCCATGCTTTCGAAGACGCACGAAATTTCGACGAGGAATCACCGAAAATATTCTATTTGCTTGAGTTTCAATTCGTTCAGATCGTATCGCGCGTCGTACATTTTAAACTGACATTTGCGGAATGTTGGGCACCCCTGCGTATCATTCGAAGCATATGATCTAATTTGTTTCCTCTAGGGTGACTTGGTGCTCTAGGTTGCCTTCGGTAAACCGCAATCCACTCGTTTTTCGAGCTGAGATTATAGCTTTTTAAGAGAACAACGGTGATTTTAGAATTTAATTAAACAATAAAGCATACCAAGAAAAATATCGGACGTTTGGTGACGATTGATAACGTCTAGCATGAAGTATCACTATATAAGTATCACTCGATAAATATGTGAAGAGTATAAGTAAGTCATTTTGCTTTTTGTCTACATTTATTATGTTACAGTAAATTCTCATATAACGCGGGTTCATATAACACGGATTCGTATAACATGACGGAAAAATTTTAATAATTGTTTGTTTTAAAGTAAAATAAAAATAAAAAATATTTTACTATTACATGTTTAAATATTTATTTTACATTTTTTATAATAAACCCTTACATCTTTTACAAATACGTATTTCCATATGCATGTATAATATACAATACATATAATATATCATATATGTATAATCTACTGTGTTATTATGTGACTTGTATAACATAAATTCATATAACACGGAATGCATTTTATGAGGGTCTACAGTATAGTACATTTAATACAAAAATCAATTTTATATCTATGATTTCTTTCATATAATTTTCATATTATAACTTTAGAAATTCATATCTGTATAATTACGCAATATATCGGGCACATTTGAGCACTTTTATTTTAATTTTGATTTTCCATTATTGTATTTAACTTAATGTTGCCTAAGAGATAGTCAAATCATATATAAAATTATATTTAAAAACCGCGTTATACATTAATATTCATAATATAATAAAATGTTTCCAAATTAAAAAAAAAGGAATATTCGGTAATAAAAATAATATTCTACAGAAACGTTAATAGACGAGCTCATAAATAAAAAGTACATATACGCAAGCTTTTACATATATCTTATAATTAAAAATCAATACGTTAAAATTCTTATTATTATAAATATTAATATATTGATAATAAGTCGAGTCATTGCGTAACATTTAGCTATGAGAAATCATCCATTGGTGTCGAAATGATACGATTATCGACATGCAACCTTCAACGGCTTCATCATTTCGTCCGGAAATATTTTAAATCGCTCGATTGCTCGCCTCACCGCAAATTCCCTCGAGTTCGTATCAATCGGATCTTTTTGTTTCCGTAAGCGGATGGAAAACGACACCGTTGCCGAATCCGAATCCTAGCGAAGGTAAAGGCGAAGCGATACCACGGGGCGATAGCAATAGGAGCTATTGTAAAAGTTCGTAGCCGTATACGTTTACCGGAGTTCTGCTTATCCCGGATTAGGTTGCACCCTTTAACTGGTTCGCATTTCAATCAATGCGCTACCTGCTGCGTACAAAAGCTCCCGAAACGCGCATATTGCCCGCAGTTTATTCGCGTCCTTGCCCCGACGAGAACTCGCTGTCTCCTGCGCCGCGAACTCGCTACTTTTGCAGTCACGTCCACGCTCACCGACTTCTTTTGTGCTCTCCCCGACATCTGATACCGAAATTTCTGATATCATCACGTATTCATCGCAATTTTACTCATTTAACTTGAGATAATCGGACAACCAGGTATAACACGCACAATTATTTTTATATAGGTATGTAGATGTACTGTGAAACTCTTCAAAGTTGAGATTCGAGTCGTTGTTGCTTGAAGCGCGAAGTTCAATGTGATAATATTTGTAGTAGAAAACAATTTTTATTGCAGATTATC
This sequence comes from Temnothorax curvispinosus, assembly GCF_003070985.1. NCBI lineage: Eukaryota > Metazoa > Arthropoda > Insecta > Hymenoptera > Formicidae > Temnothorax > Temnothorax curvispinosus. The sequence goes on from NW_020227929.1 coordinate 48,463, forward strand.
ACGAATAATTAGCGAAGAACATCTCTTTTTAGTTAGGTACTTTTTAGTTAGGTACTTTCAATAAATATTTTAAAATAATTAAAAATCTTAGTTAAAGAGATATTTATAATTATTAAGGGGATGCTGGAGCCGTAGTCGAACTCGATCGGCGTCGGTAAAGAAGACCGGCGAACTATATCTGTCCTTGTATAGACAAAGATATAGACAAAGATAGCACGCTACATTGCACGCACACATACGCACGATGCACGTCGACATTATACTTTTATATTACGCTTCCAAATCTTGATTTGGAGGGTTTATCGATGTTTTTCTTGTTGTGCAATTCGGGGGAACTTGTTTTCGCGTTCGTACCAATGGTATATCTCTTATATGAAATACATCTTGTGACGAGCTGACAGCTCGCCGCAACTCGAGACGCCATATTCCGGGATAAAAGTAGGATAAGGAAATCTGTACTTCCGTAATTTTTTCTCGTTTTCTATATAAAATTAGAGTTTCCCCGAATCATTAATGTATGTACTGCAATTCTGGAGAAGGATTTTTAATTCTGTCAAATTATGACAAAAAATGCCGGTAAAACAGACGGCTCCAGCATCCCCTTAACAAGATATATTTACAGACGCGTTAGCGATTTCTCAAATGGATTTGTAATATTATAATAACAAATACAGCAATAATAAGTTAACTGGATAGAGGAAGAAAGAATTTTGCTGCCGCAGTAAAACTGTTACTGCCTGCTATTCAATGTGAAAGCAATCAAAGTTTGCTAGCATAACCAATTATATGATATTACAACAAAACTTATGTTGTTAAAAAGTCTTGCTGGCTAAATCTGTTCCTCGTATTGCTAATACAAATTTCATTTGCTGCTAAAGTGAAATAGAGTTTATCTCTACCAAATGCATTTTTCTCTTGCAACAAAACTATTTCTTAGCATATGAAAATAATTTGCCAATTTAATAATAGATATTTTAGTAATTAATTTTTACTTATACTAATTTTAATAAGTAGAATTAGTATTTTTAACAAACTTTTGTACTATTTGTAAACAAACAGCATTTGCTACGACAGCATAAAATGTGCCAGCGAATCCTTTCTCCCCGTGTGTTTAATAATTATAAACGTTTGATATATATGTAAACATATATGTACAATAATCTTGATCGTATATCGCCAATAATGCATTTAACAATTAATGTTCGAAGTAAGAACTACTTATTTCGAGTGATTCCTTTCATGAAGGAAAAGCGAGACAGATAGTAATTTTTTTTGTCTGCAATGTAGTGTCGTCTAGTAAATCTCTCATCAACTACTAGATGGCTAAGCGCAGGATGACTCTCTGAAATCCCGACTAGTTTGACTATTTTCTCGAGAATGCTTTCCTACCTGTTTCATAGTATATGTGTAGGTTTTAAGAACCTTCGAATTGTACTTGTAGCAACACATCAGTGCCTGAGCTACAGTACGCATATATACAAATTGCCATTACACATATATTGGAACAATATCGAGAAGAGTGGCTTAACGTCTTCGCTGAAGTAAAAATTGGTCCACATTTTTTTTAATCAAAAGTTAATAAAATTTTTTTTTCTCAGAACTATATTAAATAAATCTTTTCAATCTATAATTTTTCTTATATATATGCATATTACATATACAAAGAAGTGAAATTGAGTAAAATATAATAAATATGAAAATAACAATTATTATATTTTACTCAAATTATGAAAAACTTGTTCTTTCTTTATAACAGAACAAGGGCATAGCATGTTCACTCGGAATTTTTTAAATGAAATACTTTCTTGGAAAATCCTTGAAAAATGATTAGAAACAAATAATACTGTGTTGAATAGTAAAACGGACAGTAAAGTTTTTATGTTTTTCATATTCTTTTTTGGAAATATAGCTTTTTTTTTTTTTTTTTTTAAGTAGGGCTTCCAAACTTTTGAACGGCAGTGTATATATCAAACGTTTTCTATTTGTAATAGTAAATATATTACTTAGCAAGTGCCCACTATAAAAATAATTTTACTATACGACATTATTTCAATAAGAAAATATTTAAACTATGTACGATTATCAGTTTACTCTTGATGAGTAGCTATATAAGTCAAAGGTTCAGAGAATCGTGAGCGAGTCATCGGCAGTTCGAAACGTGGCAGGTACCAACGTGTAGCACGTACGCGACACAGCAGGGGTCACGGTGTCGTGATGCCTCTGTTGCACTGCTAAACACCTTCTAAGAATGGATCTGATAATCCTATTGTGCCGGATGACAAGTGCGAAGCCATTTCAAGTATTTAGCCGATTGCGATTTACTTTTTTTAAGCTCGTCGCTTTCCCGTCTCACGTAAACAATTTCACCGTTAATATAATTATCTGTTATTGCGTCTTGTTATGGAAACCGGAATTGATTTCTGTATTAAATCCAAGAAAAAGGTAATAGTTATTAGATGAAAATAATAACAAATTATTGTCTTATAAAAATATCTATATATGGACATGCCAAATGTTTGCATCGCTTTACGATATAATAAAGAAAGCAATTTTATAACTATGCTGATATTATTAGTAATTTTTGTGTTATTTTGTGTAAACAAACGGGAAAAATCTACAAGTTATATAAAAAGATCGAAATGTTTCAGTTCAATGTTACAGTTACGATTCATATGTAAAAGTTTGATGCGTTCGTGCCATTTGATCGCAACGCGATTTACGAAGACACGCTTCGTCGTGTGAATGAACTCCCGCAGAAAAAACAACGGTAGGGACACAATCAGAAGCAACAGCAGCGAGGTAGTTAGACGTCTGCCGCGTTATCTGTCCCCGTGTGCGCGCCGACGAAAGTGTGAACACGGTCGTGCGTTTAAGGTGCGAACTGTGGACCGCGAATTTCGTGTCCGACTGGATTCCGGAGAGGGAGGGAGCGAACGGGAGGATCCGCACGATACGAAGAGAGATACGCCGGAGGGAGAAAAAGGGTGGCGGATGAGGTCGGAGAGAGAGATGCCTATATTCACGGTGAGCCTTTCCTCCGTGCGAGCTCCGAGACACCGAACTGGGAGGATACAAGGTCCTGGTATGCGGTGATATCGACTCATTACCATGCCCGGTGCAGGGATCGGGGTGCGACTTGCATCCATTAGGATAATTGCTCCTCTAAGTCTTCGTATAGCGTTTTCTTGCCTCCGCCCTCTGCGCTGATTACTTCGCGCGCACATATAGCGGTGGCGTACGTCGATTTGCGCCAAATTCGGAGTCAGCTCACCTTCTGTTTAGCGCTGTCGAGGTCGAGATTACGGTTTCTCGCAGTTTTTGCAAAGATCAGAGAGAAACGCCGAGATTTGCAAACGGAAAATTGGACAGACGTCTTCTTCATTCGTGCGCGCATTATGCAAAGGTTTTATTGAAATAGAAAATATAATCTCTCACATTTCAAGTTTATTGTATCAACGTTTTTAAAAAATGAAGAAACTACAATTATACTACAATTATACTATAGAATCATATTGCAGCAAGAGATAAATAAAATAAAATTTATTTTATGAAATATATTTAAAAAAAGAGAGCAAGGGCTAGATAAATTATATTTTCTTCAATTCACTTTCGGTGCAACCGAGTCTAAGGCGACATCCGGTATACGCCCGACGATAAATTCCGCGTCAGACGGACACAGCTTTTCCGTATCCGGGGAGGACAAAGAAGAGGGAAAGAACCGCGCGGTTGCAAACGCGAGGATCCGGCATGGCACTGAAACGATTCCATTAGATAATTAATTTCACCCTTAATGAGCCCGCAGGGACGTATGTTAATGCGGCGCGTAGGATATTTACATCTACGGTAATCACCGGGGAACCGGCATTTTCGGTCGTCGTTCATGTATACCCACGCATCACGGTGACGCACGCTGATAGACCGTCGCGTCGGCCGCCGCGCCGGAGAAAAGGAGGCAGCTACGTCCGAAAACGTATCTCACTCCGTCTTGACACCTGCGAATTCCAGTCGGCGCGCGATACAAGCGGTTCTTCTTTATTTATTCGAGTTTTTCTGCCCGCCGGAGGATGTACGTCGTGTCGTCGGTCAGTGGGAAATTAATTAAGTATAATTACAGGTCTCCCCCTTTTACTTTCTTCGCGAGCCGCACGTTTTGCGAACTCGCTCGGCGTTAGCAGTATATATTATTAAATCAGGAAATATCATATAATTCCTGCTACTGTATATACATATATGTTTTGTGTGTAATTTTTACATGCTTTGTTGTTTCAAAGAATCGTCTGATTAAAATTCGATCTTCTCGCCATTGCGGATATTATACCCATTATACATTTACAATAATTAAATGAAGAATTTGATGTTCCGGCATAACAAAATTGAACGTCCCATTTTTTATTAGTGTAATTTTAAAGATTTATAAAAAATTGAAGCCAAAATAGGAATAATGAAAAGAAAGTTAGACGCCAGAGGAAAGACCTGGACCACTAATCTTCGGCGGTGAAAGGCCGACAAGCGAGAGGCCAACACCCGATAAATGGATTTGAGATCGTTCTCTTTTATCCTTTTCGTCCCCTTCTCCTCCCTCCCCCCGTTTAGATCAGCCACGATTTGCTTTTTGCTCTTTACGTCGGACAGAACGTTCGTGTTCGGGATTGCTTGTACTATGTCACACGAATTCGGTAGCGCTAAACCGTATACCGTGTGTGCGTGTATTGTACGAAGGAATCGTCGAGGAATTGATTAAGAACTGCGTGTCGCGACGATCTTTTCATTATCGCGTTTAGAGCGAGGAAGAAAACATATAGAATGAATTTCACACGTTATATAGAGGATTCACATCAGCCACTTTATTTCGTTCCATTTTATCGTTTTATATTTCATTCTTTTTTATTTCGTAAACTTTGAATAACTTATAATCATAACAATATAATTGAATTCAAGAGAGGGCAAGTCAATTAAAATAATTTCGTATGCAGTATTTTAATATGCAGAGAATATAGGGTAACTCCAGTATACGCCGCAGCTAAGGAAAACTTAATTTATCGAGTACTATTTACTATATGTTTAAGGCAAATAAATTATACCAATAAAAACTTTATACTGTCTACTACTATAAAAAAAATATAAATCTGAAATATTTTTTCTTTGTATATTTAATAAAAAAATTTTTTTTTAAACTTTTAGAAACCCTTGCATTTTTGCCATATATCCCAGAGGGGTGTTGTTAATGTTTATAAATAAACATTATTATGTATAATGTAATAATAATAATGTTTACAAATAAGGCGATAAATCATAAATAAGTTATAAAATGTGTGTAAGAAGTTTATTAAGACTAGATGTAAGAATAATAAACAAATTATAAAACTGAAAAATTGTAAAAAGAAAATAGAAGAACGGTAGATACATTAAAGGTTATTGATATACGATACAAGAAAAAGAAAGAAAAAGAACACATAGGGAATTTCGATTTTTACAGAGCGTCTGTACTATGGCATAAATCCCGCATGCTAAAATGCCGTATATCTTAAACAGAAGGGATATACAAGATATCAACCTAAACAAAGAATATAAGAGCTATGCACTTATATTTTGTTGTATTCCATTCTTTACTATTCCTCTACACTTATGTATCATGAAATAACCATTAAACCTTTTATACATTCCTTACAGTAATTATTTTACGTAGGTCGTAAATATATATGATTGCGCTACTTTTACTACGGTGAGAAATCGAGTCAACTCACAACGGTTTCGTTAATATTAACAGTAAAGAACTGAAATTACAACACAATACTAATATGGCTATACTAATAATAAAGGCAAATAACAGTGTGATTGCGAGCAAGTATCTCTATTCCTTCTATTTTTTCTGACTTCTGCGGCGTAAATACCGGAGTTACCCTAATAAAAATTACGAAAATTGAAAATGATAAAAATTTGAAATGTACAAAAACTACACGAGGACTTGTGTTTTTTTATTTATCAAAGAAATGTGTTTAATTAAATATTTATAATGCTGAATATCTATAAATTGCTCTACAAGAATATATAATCTCCACAACTTTTTGAAAGATTCAAAATGTGACGATTGCATCTTGATTGAAAAATAATAGAACAAATAATCAAAAACCGATATCCTTAGGTTTTATTATTTCATTTTGTGTGATATATTTCGCGATCCCCGATTAGAACGCGCGATGATAAATTACTTAATTAATGGAAAGTAATGCTTATCCCTATCAATGATTGCGTTATAATTAGATCATATCGGCTGATAATTAATTAAACAAATGTCATATTTACATATATGGCTTCTCGACTATCATTAATGGCATACTTAACAAGACTCGCGGTTAGTAATTACGCCGATATAGAACCACTATTCGTAATTCAATAAGCAAAAGATGGGTAATACGCTCGGCGGTGAAACCACGAACCGGTTTGCGTGGATTCACCTAATTCTACTTCTCTCATATATGAGTAAACGAGTCCCGTGCTAATCGCCGCGTGTGATTTAATATACGAGAATAACTGCATAACTTGTTTGATATACAAATAGCACAGATTCAAGCATATAAAGGAACAAATAAATTTTTATTTATTTGTGTTTTATAGCATATACGAAATGTGTAACTAAGAAATATAGTTGCACATAGCTTACATTTGCTATAATTTATTTTTCTGATGATATTATCACACGGAACGTTCGGGAAAAGGCGTATTTGTGATTGGGATACTTTTTCCAGACGAAATCTAATTAGATCTCTCATTTTTCCTTTAATTTTTATATATATTCATCATTAAGTCCTTGAATTAAAATAATTGAATAATTAGGGTTTATTATTTATTTGTGTGCAAAATCTTTTTTAAATCAGTCTTAACGAAAAAATTATTTATATTTTATTATCTTTGTTATAAAAATATATTATATCATTCTTTAATATAAAATCATTCTTTATAACGTTAATCTTATTGAGATATTAAAGAGATATTTTACATGGCCTCAAATTAGAAATTATCTAATTGGTTTTTATAGGTGCAAATTGATTTGAATTATTCTTATCATTTGGGAATAAATAAAGCTTATTAGACATGTATTTCTTTTTATCCGTATATACATTTCAATCACTCGAAACGAGATATTCTCGCGGTTTGCCCGAATGCAGAGTGCGGTGCAAGTTGGTGATTGTCATACATATGCCGCATCTGTGCTCGAATTCCGGTGTGCTCCACTTGCACCTGTTGATTTCTAGGGATTGCTTGATTAACGACACCACTTTCTGAATCATAACCGCCGCGCGACCGTTTCTCGTACTTATTGAAATGTATATGATGTGACCACACGGTTGGCTCATTTTCAGCCGTGGTGGATACTCGATAATAAACCGTAGGTACATATATCAATTTACAGACCATTGACTCTAATAATCATTGATGATACGCTTGACAATCGCGCAATGTTAGCATTTTCAGTTATTTAAAATGTCATCAACATCTTCAGGCATTAATCTAACTTTTATCTGGAAACTGTCAATTTACAATATCAGAGTCCTCCGTAAAAAAGCTATTATTTGACGAAATGTAAAAAAATATCAAAAATAAAACGTAAGGAAAACTCACGTTCGAGTCATTTTATACCATTTTATACCGCAAAGATTGAAATGCGATTTATATTGTATATATAAGGTATACAATTACAGTTATAGGAAATTAACACCTTTATCGTGTGCGTTTTATTTGGGGGACAACCGTTGGTTCAGTGCTAAGTACTGCATGGTGATTAAAGAGCTGTGATGCGTAATAAATCACGTGTGTACGATGAATTATATATCATCCGAAGTAATTATTCCGCGTGATTATAAAGGAAGACGGAGTCGACTTAACCCCGATGTTTGTATCTCCTCTCTTTTTTTGCAGCCTGCGGAAATGAATTCCCGCGGCGAGCACTGCGTAACAAATGCGTGAAACAATTTAATGTAGTAGCGTATAGATTTAACAACTCGGCCACCTCTTAACCTCTCGACTTCACTTATCTTGCGCGTATCTTATTTTACCGTTACTTGCAGTAACCAGGCAACTTTAGGTGTCAGTGTGTAAGATTTTGATGAACGTTTATCTCTACGGATTCTTTAATTACATCAAGTCTAATTTCTATAAATAATAATATCGAAAGCGGACAACTAATTTTTATTTAATAAAGTTAAATATAATATTACAAATTAAACAAACAATGTGTTGATTGGAGGTTTGTTAAAGATTGGATTCATGATATATATACATATACGTGGAGACCCTGAATCGGTTAAATCTTAACTTAACAATAAATTAATGTTAATGGAAGCGAAGCTGAGCGAGACGCGAGATCGTAGACACGCGAAAAATTCCCTGGCACCGCGGGGCCAATATATAAGTGATTTAATAATTACCGAGCGCGCCGGGGCACGAATTAATGCCGTGGCTGCGACCAGCCGATACATTATTTTAATGAAACATGAACACGTGTATATAAATTACATCGCGGTGCTCGTTTTCTCCACGGTGCCCTTAATGGCAGCGCGCGCGCATCCCGGTCCCGCCTGGCCCACGGTGGCCGACTGCGGGCCGAGGACTAAATTAAATGAACATCTAAATCGTCTCGAACGCGGGCTCCACAAATCTTCTGACTGCCGAAAAACCCGATGGGTGCAGAACTGCGCTCTTTCGTCCTCTCTCTCTCTCTCTCTCTCTCTCTCTCTCTCTCTCTCTCTCTCTC
>NW_020227929.1:57224-86070 GCF_003070985.1 Temnothorax curvispinosus
TCTCTCTCTCTCTCTCTCTCTCTCTCTCTCTCTCTCTCTCTCTCTCTTTTTCTCTCCGAACCGAATCCACGGATAGAGCTACTAGGCGCTAACCCCGCTCGCGATCGAACGTGTCGCCATAAATTCTCCCGATCGAAATTCGAAATTCGGTATACCATCGTGTGATCACACGAGAAAAGGAGAGGGAATAAAAGAAGAAGAAGGAAACCTGCTGGAACGGATTTGCTAAGGTAACGCTGCACCATATGTAACGTGATAGTGCAACGAGGAATTTTCATTCAAATTGCTTGTGAGTGAAAGAAACCATTTAGCTTGTGTTTCTTTTAGTTCTTTATCATAAACGCAATTAAAATGTTATAAATTTTAATTACTATTATTAATATTTGCATGAATGAGCTTGCGCTTCAATCATGACGGTTTTTTTTTCATAATTTCATTATATCATTGTTACAACAATGTTAATTCCTATATGTGATGTCATAATAATACAGATATAACTTATTTTAAAAACTTTTATGAAAGAAAATTAATCATTTTTTAAATAAGAAAAAGAGATTTAAAAAATCTTCGTAAATTTGTGCCAGTTTTTTTTATATACTTTAAAATTAATGCAGGGATTATATTGGCGGTAAAAAATGATTTTACTAATTATACTAGAAACAATACGAATCCAAACAATTTAAATCGTTATGATTAACTAGCTAGTTGAGTGTAAGTTTCGATCGTCGAAACAGCGTAATTTTTGTTTTTGATGGCCAGCCATGCACGTTGAAGTGATCAGATTTTAATGAAGATTTTACCGGCGATAGGAAATTTAGAAAAAAATCATCAACTGTTCACTGCAAACACGAAGACTATCTATTCTAAGAAGAAGTAACAAAGTCTACCCAGTATACCTATTTGATTGGAGATCCGCGCGACAGATTTATCGGTTTCGAGAAATCCATCAATTTTTACCGTTGAGCTTCTTCTTCTTCTTTTAGACGCCGCGCGCCGGTGAATAAATTTGCCGTCTGTTATAGATTTAGCATCTCGCATATCGATTTGCATAGATTGATGCGTATATTATATACTTATACGCATATCTGTAGAATATTTGCAAATGCATATATTCGTCCTTTGTATTTTTTAGGATTTTTTTCTTTCGTTTCCTTTAAAATATGAATGATACTTGCTACAGCGCGGCAGCGTGTTGAATGTAGGTAACAACGAAAACTATTTTAATGTATGCAAGTGTTCTTAGAAAATTGGATTCTTAAAACCAAATGTTTTATTTTGCGTGAACGATATTTCATATTGTTGACTTCATATTTCTCCAAATTAGATGCGAATGCAGTGATGTTAAACGAATTAGAAGAGGCTTTCTACCAATTTGCCGGAAAAGAAAGTTCGACGAACACCCATTGAATTAATGATTTTCTAAGTAATAGGTGCGTTTTTTATATCAAAATAATTAGAACGTGTAATTATATCTAACAAGCTTCACAGTTTAGCACTTTATTTCAATTTTAAATACTTTAATTTTTCATGTGAATTATTTAATTCGCTTTGGCTATTATACGAATGTACAATGCCAATTATTTTATCTGGAATCCGTTCTTTCTTTTAAAGCGATACAACAAAAATTACAGTCGATTATGGCTATATATGATTTAAAAATAAGAAATAAATGAGCACCCGTGTAAATATGGTGCATTTTTACTCCGAGAGAGTTTCTATAATAGAACGATTCCAAAGCGATTACTGTTGAGAAATTATTATTACGTGAGAGACTATTGTTTCCTTTATAATTTTTACGTAGCAACGAGCGTCGCAGCGCCGCGATAATAATTAATATGCAATTTAATAAAATTGCATTTTATATTAAATTACAACTTCCACATTATATGCTGTCGCACGTTTGTGGCGGCGAAATCGTATTGGCGGAAATCCGTGCAAAATCGTGGTGTCGTGGCGTGGCGAGAAATAGCCGATAGAGATCAGAAGAGGGAACGTCGCCGGTGTAAGCATCGTAAACAAAGCCAGAAGGCGTGGGATGTTCAGCGAGAGAGGCCTCACGGATTCGTTAATTGTACGGAATTGAGCACCGATCTCCACGCCGTGATATCTTCGATTTCTGCAATAATCAACTTGCCGCTAGCTGCCGCTTAAATCGGCACGCTGCAGCTTTCGCGTCCCGATGGTGGATTTATCGATAAGCTGTCGTATCTAAGCGATCGCATAAAGCTGTGATTAACAGTACAGAGACGTTTAAAACGATCTGTGAATTTACAACTACTTGCGTCTTAAAAAAGCGCAATTATTAGCAAACAATTCTAAATCACTATGCTGACTTTAAACGTAACATAGATTGTTTTCTATCTCTAATGTTCGAATATCTCTAGAAAAGAAATGTCCGAAATGTCCTGTCAAATAGAATTCTTGCTCTAAATCCATTACTGGTTTGTACCAGAGACAATTTTATTAGCATGTTATTATTGTCAATATGCATATAGTTGATCTCAGAAACTTATTAATTATAATTATATATAATTGACCAATTATATATATCTGTAAATGTATACCCAAGAAAAAAAAAGATTTACGTGAAAATGGGGATTCGGTGATTAACGTATATAAGCGTAATAAATGTCTCGCAATTAGCATTCCATCGAGTAATGTATTCAGGTATTCGGGTGCTCTTCAACGGTTACCAAGCCCTTCTCGGGATCACTCGTCTTTTCGATAGCTGCCATCACGGAATTTAAATCAGTGGTATCTAACGAACGGACTCGTGAACTGCATCCAAATGCAAGGGAGGCACCGTTTCAGCGATCTTCAACCTCTTCTCCCCGGCCGGCGTGTCGTGAGAAAGCGAGCAGTTTAATGAACTTCTTGCATCTCGATTGCTTTATGCATGTAATTTTTGTGTTTAGTATTTTATAAATCAGTAATTTTTTTTTTTAGAAAATTGATGGAAAATTGTCGAAATAATTTGAACTCAAACTAAAAATAAGGTACACAGCTATAATACGAACGTCGCTAGAATTTTATATCAAGTAGAAAAAGATGTAGAAAATATATAGATACAAGTACTGACAATCGATAAATATCGGATTATTTCGCTTTCTCTCTTCCGCGGGAATAATATTTTTGATTTTTATGAAGAAGCGCACACGGGGAGAATTACAAACCTCGTATAGTTTCCGAACACAGAGAGTGTGGGAGAAATGGGCACAGCCCAATATCTGCTAATGACTTTTTAAGTGTGCTCCAGGTAGCGCACGGCCGTGTTCTGAAGCTGCCCTAATCTGACTTTAATTTATCCTACCGTTACCCTATCAAGAGAGAGTATCCAGTAGCCTTTCCCATTTTTTTTCTCTCACCTATCGCTCGTCTACTACACCCTTTTTTCTTACGAAAGCGCCGTAACTCGAATGTGATTGATCACGAGAATTGCGGAGGAAAGATATACCGGAAATCGTCTTTTTTTGTTCCTCGAATCCACATCCGACCGTGATCGTCACGTAGCTTTTCTACCGACTTTTTATTTTGCAAGGTGCAATGTGCGTATACTTAAGACGTGAAATAACGTCTGATTTACGTATTTTAGTGTTTTATTAATTAATCATTGAAATCAATAATTATAATTCACTGTCACGCACTATTCTTGATTTAAACTTCTTTATTTATTTTACTTACAATGGGGATTTTTATGACAATTTTACGACGCAAGATCCATTTTGCATACGTTTTCCCGCGTATAAAACCGTGCCGAAGCATACAGCAGACGCGGTGACCCGTCTATTCTTTCGTCGCCGTCACGTCTAAAAAAAAAAAGAAAAAAGCGCAACGGAAACGTATCGGACTTCCAGTTGGACGTGGAGTTTCGTAAGTATCGGCCAGAAGGAAAGAAAGTGACTTTGGCAGCGGAACAACTTTCGACATCCTGTGCCGAACAATCGGCCATATGCTGCGCCGAATGCCGGCCGAATGCCCGAAACACCCGAATTAGTGGTTTTCAGCCGCGACGTCAAACAATACGAGCTGTCCAGCGCGTCGAGAATGCAATTGCAGCCGGCGGTCGGCACGAAACTTTCGTATGCGTCAGGCTGTATTTTGTGTTCCACCACGCACACACGCATGCACGCACGCACGCACGCACGCGCACGAATGCTCGAAACATTGTGAATGGCAATGTCTATACCGAGTTGAATAATTACGAAAAATTTGCGATGCGCAAAAATGTTCGTTTCGATTTGTGGTGCTTGAAATGTTGCGAAATTATCGTGTGCTCTCTTCCCCCGGGAAAGGATGCTGTTATACAGGGTGTTCCCGGGTTAAAACGGCCAAAGAAATATGAATTTAGAATTTCGAAACAAGAAAAATTTCCCTCTGGAGGTCGCAAACGCTTCGTTCAAAAAACATTGACTTCTGAAATTACAGAATTAGGAATTAATAATTTCGAAATAATTCTCGTTTTGAGATCCTAAATTCATATTTCAAGTTTTTTTAACCCGGGAACACCCTGTATACAATATATATATATATATATATATATATATATATATATATATTAAGGATGTGCATAATTATTGCATATAATCTTTTATATCGTATATCAGTAAAGGTATTTATTTTAAAAATAAGTAAAGATTTTTGAACGCTCTATTATATAAAAATAAATATATTGCTTTAATTTATATTCGCACTTTATTTAAAATAATGGTTTGAATTTGATTGTACAATATCTATCTCCTGGCTATACGTCATAAATTACGCACTACGTTTTTTCTTTCTTTCTATATTTCAAATTATTTAAAATTGTTAATTATTTACTAATCAGTGCTCTTGGCGTTGAATATGTCTCTTGAAAAGAACATATCCTTTTAAACGAAACGTTTCCTTATCGAGCGAGAAATGAGCGAATTACTCTCGAAAAATGTGCGAGAGCGATGCGAACGTTTTTGCCGCTTGTCGTAAATTGATGCGGTGTAATTTAATGCCAAATGCGACGGATAACGAGAAGCGGATAACGAGTTGATGTATGGACGGTTCGTACCCCTGAAAATCATGTTCAGACCGGAATAATTTCTCAAGTGGCTTCGCATCGATAACGTTTAATGGATGATCACTGATCCCGTAATTTGCAAATATACGAGGAATTTACATCGTTAAATCGCGCATTTATACAATCTTAAATTGTAGAACATATTCAATTTAATTAAACATATTTTATTTAATTCAAAAACTATATGGGCATATTTTTTTAGACAAAAACCAGTCGCAAATTGATCACGAAATCGTTAAATGGATGCAGGTATCGAGTTCCTATCTAAATTATTAAATTCCTTGATATGCTCTACATTGGTTGTTTGGATAAATTCTTCTCAATTGCGTTTCCCAGAGATCTCAATTAACGTTATATTTATCGAAAGCAATAAAATTCTCGATGGACAGTCCGACCTGCGGCGTCGCGTCGCGTCGCGTCGCTCCAAATTCGCGCGTCGATCGCCCCGAAGTGCGATGCCCCACGATAGAATGTCGCGGCTCCTATATATACTCAATTAGTTCCGGCACCGCGGAATCGCATCATCCCGATAACGCGCTAGCGCTGGCATAATAATTCCGTTTGTCACGCTAGTTACGCACTCTACATAGCGTCGTGCGAGAGATCGCACGCGCATCGCAGGCGCGCAACCCACGATGCCGCATAAGGCTGCCGCATTAGGATGAGGGGAGGCTCGGACGTCGCGACGCAGCGCGTCTTTTTCTCCGCAATGGAGAGCGGAACTTTGGTCGGGATGGCGGTATAAATAAAAATTTGACATCTACTTTAGTGCATAGTTATATACATATTTGTTGGCACAATGTAAAATATTTTCAATGTTTGTCTCTCCGTATTTATCCCCCAAAGAAAAGCGATGGCAGTTAAATTGAAAAAAACAGTTGAATTTATACACTGAATAGTTTTATACACCCTTTAGAGCCCCAGAAAAGATGATTATGAGAATTACGATGAATTATCATTGTTACTTTATTTTCGTAATTATTTATTTTAAATTGCTGTAAAAGATATTTGAAAATATTACTATTATCTTTTTAAAATAAACGAGATTACTATAAAAATTATGATCGCAACAACCATAGTCAATATATCTGCAGTAAATCGCAGGAAGTAAAAACAACGAGGAAGAAAATGTTGAATATCTTACAATTAGTATCTTAGATTAGACATAAGTGTACAAATAGCGAGTCGACTTCATGCAGGATTGATCTTCATTTGCATCAGGAACGTAGAATTCCATATCCTATTAAGGCTTAATCGGCAGGATCTCCTCCAGCGCGACCAACAACCCACGCCTCACATATAATGGCGTACGGTCCGTGGCATAATCGGCATATTATACGCGATATTCCCGGGCGCGCGTGATATTAACGGGAGCGTAAAGTATCTCGTTCTCTCGTTACACGTGCGCCGCATTAGACACGTTAGCACGTATAGGAAGACGTATAGATGCTGCATGCTATTATACGTGGTAAGCGCCGCCGGAAGAGCCGTCCCGAACCAGAGCGTCGCGGAAGAACTTCTCCTCCGCTTCCTAAAAGTTAATTATTATAATCGCCGCGGTTGTGCGAAATTAATTGCGCCGGCTGAGCGGACGGAGATGTGACCGGTGATCTCCCCGACGATGTTACACAACCTGTTTTGGCCAAGTCGAGCTCTGTTCGCAAGATGGATGATCGTGTGACGTGTGATAAAACAGAAATGCAATATTAATTCCGTTTTGAATAATCTTATAACTTGAATTTATTGAAATATGCATGAAAATTGAAAAACGAGCGCATCTGACAGACAGTATTTCTATTATTAAAAATATCTGACGGTCATTTTATGTATAAATGAATTATGATCGGTTAATATTTCAAATTTATATTGTGTTAATTTGTATGATATTTTCGAGCAAGTATCTGCCTCGGCAACGAGTAATTTTTCATCGCGCAATATTGTTTTGCCTGCAATTAGAATGCCGGCAAATGGATACTTATGACGTTATTAATTTCGGAGTTTGTGAATTTTTTGCGATGAAATGTATACGTGAAATAAACCTCCGCGGAATAATTTGCGTTATGTGGACTGGAAACGGGATCTGCGTTGCTAACGATACGTGGAATGCGTTTTCACGCACCACGCATGGTTGACCCGCGAGAAATGATTTTGCGGAGCTAGGTAAATAGCAATTTTCGCAATTTATTAAGAGTACTCGTTACTCATTAGCAGGCCCATCCTCTCTCTCACATAGTTAGTTATACGTGCCTACTCTTTTTATTCGCGAAACGCGAGAAACTCTTAAGTAGCCTTACCTTATTTGTGTGAAGTAAGGAAGGAAGTAAACAGTTTTCCAGAGAAAACCAATAATAACGCGTGACTTTTCAGGAGTTAGTTTTTACACTTTTTGAAATCTTCGAATTAATTTATAAATTAACATGAATAATATAATAGACATCTTTTTTGGATATATCGTGCGATGAAACTATTATATTTAATATTTATATATTTTATTTGAATTTTCGCATAATTGTTACAGAAATAGTATTCATGTTTATAAGAGAAATGTGAAATTTCGAAAAATAATGTTTATATTAGTATGTTAAAATAATAAGGTGTACTTTATTTGCATATATAATTGATTTTTAATACAGGATTAATGTCAACTTTGCTCGCAGATAGCACATCGCGATATGATAACGAGGATATGTTTTTTTCGATATTCTCTTGCCCCCTGTGGCGTGATGAAGGATACTTACATGGCAGCGGTAATTTATAGCGGTTGCTCGTAATTTTTATTTTCCAGCGGGGTTAAGCGTTTTTACCGTAATGTGCAGTGTTTTTCTTAAACGGGTTCAACGCGGCATAGTCGAACGCTGGGAGAATCTTTCCGAACCGGGTAAACGGATGCAGCCGTGTATATTCAACGTATTGTTACCGGCCTCCAGATCGCGCTGGAGATAGTCGCTTATTAGATTCAATGCCCCGTCTCATCGCGTTGGATCTGTCAGTTACGGACCGTTAAATGGCTGTCGTAATAGGCCGCGACAATTGTGTTACGGTATTCACGCGTGTCGCTCGCTTTTACGACAGTTTTAGACAAGGAATAGGTACTCACTCGCGATTTGTCGCTCCGGTGGAACGACACAAGTAACGACACGAAAATTTAACATCAATAAATATCTATATACAATTTTTCTATAAAAATTTGTTCTGGAGAAATAAATTCGAAAAAAATAATAGGAAACTTATTACCCGAGGCATTATTTAGTATTTATCGCCATCAGGATCAATATTGTAATAGCTTTGCCTTTTGATTTTTTTGTAAAGAATTGACATATCTAATAGTAAAAGTGTGAATAAAAATACATTTTGAAGTTGGAATGCATACGATAATTTCTGAGGCCCTATTTATTATTACGTGAATATGCAATCGGATATTTTTTTTAGACGATGGGGACAGTCGGCGGCGCGTGTCACTTCCGGTGGAACGAAATTTTCACTTTTCCATTAAAATGTAATTATCGCGAACGGACGCCTGAAAAGCACCTGAGCCATTATCCACGGTAAAGCAAGTCATAATTTTTCGGCCACGTGACCGATACCTAACGATATCGTCCCGCGGGATCTGATTCGATAAAATCGGTTCTCCGTCTCTCTCACGGAATACGAAAAGCCGGTGACGCGTAAAATGTAATTAACTGCGATGGAGACATTTCGGCATGCATAATTTATTTTAGATTAATCAATAAACACACACGCGAAGAGCTTCTTGCTCTTTTCGTCCGTATGCTAATTTAAGATTATAATATTGATAAAATATTTAATCATGATTTGAGCCCTAGAATACTATTAACTTTACATAAAATGTTTCGAAGCTGACGCTATCATCAAGGAATAACTATTATAATTCCAACAATTTACTACATTATAGCTTAAAACTATATATACAAATTATAATAAAACCTATTATAGCATTACTTTCCCTTGGAAAACTATAATAATACAATTCTTATGTGCGTCATTCGAGGCCTCGTCTATTATTCATTGGTAGACTATATGTGATTATCTCAATGACAGAGCACCTTTTTTTCTCTCGCCTAAATTAAGTACTCGATGCACTAATCGTATACAGGGCATACAGGCCAACTAGCCGCGAACGCGCTATTCTATTTACAATCCATCTTTCGGCAACGACAGACACAACGTGCTCCATTTTAGCTGCCATCGCCTCTCTCTCGCGTGAGAAGGGATCGGTCCAAGGTCGAAGCCGAGCACTCCCAGGTAGGCTTTTTCCCTCCACCCTTCTCGCGCTCTCTTTGAGGGGTATATATCACCCTCGCGTACGCGGCTATCGGGGTGACCATCCCTCCCGTGGTGGTGGGAGCTTCCATTGCTACCCCATGCTGTCTGCCACCCCGGAACTCGACCGGCGGTGTATCTACCCTCGAAAATCCATAGTGGACCCACCCTCGATAGCGCCTGCGCATCTCCTGGTTTTGTTCCAACGACCAACCCCTCGTTCTTGCCCTCGGCGTGGAATAGCGTCGGCGAATACACATAAGCAAATGCAGCTAATAATACTACATCATTGTGACTGTAACATGTATTGAATATATCTCGAAGAGATATATATACGAGGATAATTGAAAAATTAGGTATACGAAAAGATAGTTCAATAGATTAAGAGATCAACTAATGAAAGTAAAAGAGATAAATAGATAGAAGAGAGAAGAATAAGTGTACATAACGTGATTATCTATACTTGTTTTAAAATGTCAAGAATAAGTTTTGTTTTTTTCTTCAATCTTTCTGTACAGGTGTTTAAATTTCGGCGATAGAGAAATTAAATAAATGAGAAATTTTATAGAGAGCTTTCTAAATCTTTCCTCTCAGTGCAGCTGACATCTTTTTTTCTCTCATATTGTTCTCTCCGCGTGATTTTATTTGGTCTCTTTAAAAGATCATATCAACCTATCATAGTCCCGAGTCATCGGCCATTCTTTGTCCACTCGTCTTCCGCTTTTCGCGCGCGCGCGGGCGCGCGCACAGAGGATGGCAGTGCACAAAACAGGCTTTAATGCGAGCACCGAGGCAACCTTGACTGGGATTTACCCGCCTGATGGATTCGAGGATGGCGTGCGGTGAGAGCTTCCGACCGTCTGAACGCGCCACCTTGTAACTCATGTTATTTAATTCTAATCAGTCAGTCGTTTACGGAATTAGTCGACGAGAGAATGCGACTAATTTATAATTCTTAATCGAACAATCGGGCACTCATTACGTTTTTTGGCACTTGCAAATACTCAGGAACATTATCATCTAGCTTATTTTTATCTAATTATTATATATACACATTATTTTTTTATCAAAGATTTTAATTTAATTTTACGTAAATTACAACGACAAATCGAAACCATCAAGTCTATTTAAATTGTGAAAAATTTTAATGCAAATATAAATAAATAACGCCTTACAAATATGAAGAATTTTAAATAAATCTCTAATTATATTGATCCAATATAACTTGCATTGCTTTTCACGACATTCGCTTTTTTTCTTGGATTCGCAAAAAAAACGCATTCAGTTCGAATATAACACTGGAATGCGTTTTTGCCGGCACGAAGTCCCTCGCGCGATTTTCTTCGAAAAGTCGGTGAACCTGTCTCTCCAGGAAAACGTCATTGAAAATTACCCTGGCGGTGATCCAGGATGAAAATTGCCGGGAGACCTTTCCCTTAACGACCGCGGCAACATTGCCCGGCCATTAAGCGGAGTCTGAAGTATACACAGTATGTTTCGAGTGCGTTACAGTGTCACGGTTCGCGGAGTCGATACGCATCTACGCAACTGGTCTAATGCTCCAAATGCATTATGCGCGTGGATTATCGGGAGGGGGGGGGGCGCGCGAGGACTTGACACGTTATCACCTGGCCTACCTCTGGCCTGGTCAAAATCATGCGTCACCTCGACAGCTTGATCGAAATAATCGATAAGCGCTCAAGATGAAATAATCGAGCCGTTATTCTCTTATGCCCGTTCTAGACTGGAGGATGAGCCGACTCTCGGCTCATCCGCCTTCTATAGTGTACGTGACATAAACTATACATAACCTATAGATTTTTACCCGTCTACACCACTCACTCGGATGAGCCGAGAGTCGGCTCATCCTCCAGTCTAGAACGGGCATTATACGTTTCATGCCACGTGTCTGGCGCTAAATACAACAACCGAACTTCAAGTTTTGTTCGGATCCGTCCCGTTGAAGCGTTCACTTCACTCGCGTAAGGTACACGTATGAAAATAAAATGATACACCGAATCGAAATTCATGTTTCAAAGGGGTGGATTTACTCCGTTCTCGATATAAGTAATATAAGTTAGCAAGTACGAAACGTAGAACAAATTTCTGCTGCGGACAGCAACGATGAATAAATATCAATAATAAGTGAAACAGGGTTGATTTAGATATACAATTAATGAGAGAAAATGCCATTCACGGTTCGGACTGGATTTCGGTAGCTTAATTATAATAATCTGTGTAAACGCATTTTTTTCTTAAGTAACTGAATAAGCAATCAATTGCATAACGGCGTGTATTCTTCAGGCAGGACGCGTGTCGCAGTGTTCTTTCGGATCTATAATTTTTTTATCCATCTGTCATTGAGGTATAGTTACCGTGCACCTACAGATAATGGCATAGCGTCAGACCTCGTTTGTATTTCTGAGGTGGCTATTCTGAAGATCGTACACACGGTTATGGTACGTCCATGGTTATAATATCATACGCAGTTATAAGTTCGCACGATTTTTCACTTTTATAAACACTTTCTAATGCGTAAGTATAAGCTTTGCGTTATGCAAGACTGGTCGAGTCGCGTTAGGTACTTTCATGTCACTTCGATAATCTTGAATAATCTCAACACTAATGATGCAATTAGAACGCTTGCATCTAATTAGCTAAATCTGCATACAGATAATACGTAAAAATATGTGTATAAATTTATTTTGTTTAGTCTTTTTATTGTTTATAAAAGTATAACGGAGTAAACGATTATTTCTTGGTGCCCGAAGAATAGCATAACATAATAGCCATTTTGTATTACTTATATATAATTCAAAATTAAAATTGGTTAAGAATTCCGCGTCGCTTTTCTTTCTAATTCCTAATTTTCAGTTATATAGGTAATGAGATTCAGAAATTAAATTTGTGAAAGAAATTATATTTTAATTAACAAAGAATCACAATTTTTCGTGTATCTTACAATATTCTTTAACCGATGATTCACAAAATGTAATTTTTGGAGAATGAAAATACGGTATACTATTATCCTCAGAAGCCGCGAATCTTCGAAAATGGTGAGCGCAGCGTACGCCCTGAAAAAGCGATGTTAATTAAAATGCTTAGGGGTTAGAAAGCGTGATGAATGGGATTGTCGGCCATATACCGCGCGACAAGCGGCCGCGCCAAGAAGCACTCTATTAATTATTAGACGACACCAAATCCATTATCCGGGATGAGGAGTGACGGAGGTCCGCGAGGAATAATCCTATTCGAATGCTATTAGTGTTTCACACCGGACGTTCATTTTCCTACCTCCTCACTCTCCTCACCATCCTCCTCCTCCTCCTCCTCTTCCTCCTCGATAAAACAAAGCTAATTACTGGGCCCGTGAACGGGCCAGGCGCGGCACCACGGCTGCGTAGGTCCGGTGTTAACCCTACGTCCCCTCCGTCGGGTCCATTGGACCCACAAGCTTCTAAAAATGAACTTACAGGCGGCTTCGGAACTGCTCTTTCAAGCACAGATATTAGAGCATAGAATAAGAGGAATGGGGCATTGGTATGGTTATAAAATTATAAAATATTGAAATTTATAGAATTTATTCTGAATTTCTCTCAGCCAATGCTATTATAAAATTCTAAATATTAATAACACTTATTTAATCATGCAATAAAACTACTTTATTTTCAAGCTATAATTAAAAATTCTCAATGAATTTATGAATAGAACTTATTTTTGACGAGTCCATCTTGATATCAAATGTATGTCTCTTTCGAGGAATAAAAAAAAATTCTCGGTATTTTCTCGACCTGTTAGAGTCTGTTAGGGTATAAGATAATTTCTCTACTGAGGCGATCTATACTGATCACGAGCGATTTAATATCGTATACGTTGATGATATACTGCTTACATATGGTTAAATGATCAATTTGAGTATCAACACCTCGTTATTCTCTAATATCTTAATATTATAATATATATATTCTTTTTTACAATGAAGTTTATAGCGTCATTATCGAAATTATTACGCTTTTTAAAGATTCTATCTATTTAAAATTCAACGGTAAAAAATGTATAAAAATCTTACAAAAACGTGAAAATAACGTAATATAAAGAAAAATTATATTTCTATAAAATTATTTGTTATTGCGAGAATTATACGTAGGTATATGTATGTTTATCAAACCTAATATCTGAAATAGATATAAAACTTATATGTTTTAAAATTCTTTTTTAAATAAATAAATTAATTAATTATTAATAATTTTACTAAAAATAATTTCTGGAATTCGAAATTTTCTCATAACATGTTTTTGTATTTACTTATACACTGGACTTCTCTCGCGAGCAGAATATGTATAGCGTAACATAAGATACATGGATGCAAAAGTCGGGAAACAAGAGACGTCAGTCTCGAGGTGTCTCGAGGTGTCTCTAGGAGCGGCAGAGCTCACAGTGACATCTCATTAACACTATTTTCTTAATAACCCGCGATAAGAACTGGTCCTGCCCGCGAACCATTCCGACGTGTCCATTTCGTTTTCTCTTTATTTTTTTTTTGCGCAGCCTTGGCGAGCTCCTTGGGGGCAGCGCAAGTAAAGGCCGCGCAAAGGCTGTGCAAAGGCTGTTAAATATATGTATATACCGCGTAAGAATAATAATTATTCCTAAGTATAGGCCTGCGCGAGAATGGCCATCGCGCGGCAACGCGGTGTCTTTGACGGGGTATTCGAGAGTATTCCATACTCGTCTCGTAACGTCATGGTCGCCGTTTCCCATGGCGAGCGCTTCAATTAAACAAACAGTTCGGAGCCAGATGCGTAAAATTCGATTTTACATATTAATTCCATGGATAGTCAATGGCGCCGTCGGAGAATCCACAAAAGTCACGTCATTAACGATGTGACTTACGGTACATTAAGCGTAGCGAGAGTATTGGGTCATGCGGTTAAAAAAGAAAAGAAAATATTCGTGACCGAAAATAAAAATCGAAACTCTCGTTTTGGAACAAAGGAACTTAAAATTATAGAGTGCCCTACGTTTTTATAGGGAGAATCATCACATGGATTCGCGACTTCGTTTTTTACGGCTTAATTAAGATTACAACTTCCAATAAGGCATTTAACTTCGGACGTAAAATTTTTACAATTGAGGATTTGGGTTCTGATATACAATATCTTCTGTGTATTAAAGTCACACATTATTGTTAACTCTGGAGTGTGCTTTCCGAGCTGCAATGTTAATTTCGTAAGCATTTCATTGTGATGAGATTCCATGTCATGTTAACTGTTACGATGCACGCCAATGGCTTCCATATTCATAGCGAGCGTCTTAATTAAGCAGACAGCGCGTTGCTTAAAAATGAAGTTTGCATATTAATTTTTCAAATTGCGGCATCACTTCTCCCCATTTTCCCCATTAGTATGCGTATTTTAAAAAGTTATAAGATTTGAAACTTTTTAACACTTTAAATTCTAAAAGGTCGTTTCGTTAATTAACGAAATATCTCATAGATAAAAAATAATCTAACTTTGCTCACGATAAATAACTTCTCATGTATCTTGCGTTGTATAAATTTATTCCTCTTGCAAACAAGAAAAGATAACATTCTTATACTTTTGAAGATCAATATAGTTTGCTTTTCAAGCGCGATATTTGACGAATTATATATTTCTATAAAATGTTTACGTCAACGTTGGCTAATCGGGCCATCATGTGGTAGCCGTATCTGTCAGTTACCACTGTCATAACTACTAAATAACTCGCACAACTTACACCGAATCGAATGGCCCCGCTCGTCGGCGCGGCGTAAATACTTCAAGTTACGAGCCTGGCATGCGTAAAGACACCCTCTTCGCCTAAAGACACTCCGAATTGGCGAAGTCAAAGGCGCATACGTGTCGGCAGGGTGTCAATCAGTCCGGCTGGCACACCGGCAACTTTTAATTATCGAAATCCCGCGGGACACGGCCCGCCTGTTGTTAACGATTCGCGAAGCGCGCACGCTGATTCCAGTAATGAAGAGTAAAATGTAAATCCGCGTATACACATAACGGTCGGCGTGCCGCCGCGTTCCGCCGCGAATTGATTATTAAAGTTAATCCCCTAGTCATGGAACTCGGAACAAAGGCCCGCTGGTTATTGAACCCCTCATCGCCACGGACCAGCAAGATCGTTGATTGCCGAGCGTTGCAACAGCTTTATTTTTAGCAGGCTGCAACGAGCTGCAACTTCTGGACACTTAGAGCGGCGCTCCGCTGCATTTTTATTTGCAATCTCCGCTGAACGGCATTTCTCGTGAAAACTGATTATACTTTACAGAAGTATATTCGAAGTCGATCTTTTTTAGTTGTTTTCTTCACTCTGCAGTTCTAAGTTCTTTTGCTCCGAAATGAGCACTTCGATTTTTAATACATTGTCGATTTAAGTTATTTATGCAATATACACTTGAAGAGATCTTTAAATAATTTTTGACTAATTATAAGCTTTAAAACTTTAATTAAAGACTAATACAAGATTATTCCAAGTATATTGTTATTTATTTAATTTCCAAAATCTTTTCTATTTTTAACATATAACATTTATCAAAGAAAATGTCTCTAAAATACCTAATTTCTCTCGCTCTCTCTTTTCTTCCACTTTATCAAAATTTATATACATATTACATAAGGATGTATTTGTCTCATTGCAGCTTAAAACCACCACAGAAAGACGGGGTAACAAAGTCAAATCCCAGCAAGCGGCATCGAGAGCGATTAAATGCCGAACTTGATACGCTGGCATCATTACTTCCTTTCGAGCAAAATATCCTCAGTAAGCTGGATCGACTGAGTATCCTCAGACTCAGCGTAAGCTACCTCCGCACCAAGAGCTACTTTCAAGGTAAGTATTCAGAGTTACGTCGCACGTGTGTTATCGCAATTCATCGCGTATATGTCGCGTATCTAAGTTTTCCCCAAGTACATAGTGTGTACGTACAATTCTCATAATTATAAAATGTACAACGCACATCCACAGGAATTAAATCCAATTTAAATTAAATAATTATATTGTTCTAAGTCATTTGACGATTTGTGTTCAAGAAACATATTACGCGCATTGGTTCATTATTAGTTATACGCTGTAACAATTATGTTAAATCTACCTGAAGCTGGTAATAGATTATTTCAATTTATTAATTAATTATCACCACCTGTGCATAAATGATAGCTGAAATACGTAGAATTTGGACAAATATCTTATAGCTATGAGCCCCCATTACAATACAATCCATGATCTTTTGCCAGCACGCGAGATACTCGTTACATTTTCAAGACAATATGATCCGGAAACAATGCGCGGTCCATAAACTTGCCCATCATTCTTTTGTAATCCATTGACCATTGATAGCTTAATATCAAAATCATGTTTTGTTATACATTGCACGGGAATAAGTATCGAAATTAGATCTTTTATTCGAATGCAAAAAATAGTCTTTAAATTATCAAGTACAATTTTATCTGCGTAATAAGAATTTACAGAGAAAAGTATAAATTAAAATATAAATTTAAAGTATTTTAAGTATTAATTGAATCTTTATGGCTGAAATACTACTGCTAAAAATGAATGTATTTAAATAAATAAAATGACGAGATACATTATATGATAGTCAATTCTAGTTCATATTTAAGAATCTTTTGAGACGAAGAGATTTTTTTATTGTATTTTGTGTCCAAAGAGAGAAAATAACTGATTCCCGTGAGTAATATACGCTTTCGTGAGTAATATGTTCGGCTGCAATGCAGAAATTATGCAACTTGAGCGAGAGAACGCCTTCCTGCACCACGGGTGTGCAATCTCATCTGCAATCGCAATCAGGTAGGGCCAATCGAAGAATCACCGCGGAATAATGGTAGACGCTCTCTCGTCTTCTTCCTCTACCATTATCCGCCACCGTGCTTTCGTCCCTTGTTTCCAATCTCGCGACGAGCAAAGTGACTCCTGCGCCAACGCGAAATCGAGCTCATTGATTTTACGTCGGAGTTACCAGGATAGGAAAAAAAGAATAAGATTGTCTTCGCATCCACTTCTCACTTTCTTTGGCGTTAAGAGGAGTCGCATTAGTACCATTTAAAGCGTATCTCCGTCAGTTAATGGAAAAGGATTATTTATTCTGTAAACTTCTTAATACAATGATACGAGATTTTAGAGATGATACGTTCACTTTGCATGTTTCTTTATAATAATTAGTTTAAATAATTGTTAACGTTATAGTATAAATGCTAGATATTTTTTGTACGAAAATACAATGACTATCATGCAATAAGTTCAAGGTATGATTCTTATAAAATTTATTTAAATCAATCAATAATATCAAGATGTATTTAAAGTAAACATAGCGAATGGATTTATATTACTATTCTTTCAAATTCTTGATCACAATCTCTACTTTTTGATGCCATCGTTCTTAATCATCATACTTTATATTCAAATGGGACAACCATTTGACTTTTATAAAAAGTAATTCCTATTTCTAGAATATTTATATAATTTATTGAAATTAAAATTTTGGTTCTTTTTTCCAAAATCTATGAATGCAGGATGTAAATAGTATATTGTACAACTAGTGGGAAAAGTGGTCGATTCTGAAAGTGTGAAGTTGGTCGCAGAAGCGAGTTTTTCGGGCCGCTTTTCGCGCTTGTTTTACAATTTCATTTCTCCACTAGTTGAGAAATGGCTCCATTTTTCAACTAGTGGAGAAATGGATCGTTTTGCTCATGCACTCAAAACAAGCGCGAAAAACGGCCCATTTCACGCTCGCGTTAATAGGAAAACATTTTTATCGAAGGTCTGGCATTTTTTTAAATAGTTACTCACGAATTCTATCAAAAAATATGATTGATACTAACGATAAAAAAAATAACTATCAATTTTTATGCAAGAAAACATGATATTAATACTAATATAGTATTGAACCGTTATTTGTTATACTTAATTGCCACAATTCTTCTTGCTTCGTATCCAAAAATTCTTTAATTCTTCGGGGAAAAGCCAGAGCTTTTGATTCTGTAAATAGGGTCAATTAACTAGACATATGACTGTCGCGCTAAATGCCACTACGCGACGGCGTTTCCTTCGAAAGAGAGAGCGGCAAACGGAGGAGGAACGGGTGGGAAAGAGTCCATTAGCGGAAGAGGTGGGCATCACACGGCGCGGTCGATGGTCGGGAACGGCCCGGCGGCCGGGCCGATCCCCGTCTTCCGAGTGAGCGTGATGGAGGAAGCGAGATGGCAAATGTACCGGGGCGCAATAGCGTATGCAAGGTAATGCACGGGCACGAATCCGGATTGAACGCGCGGAGGAGGACGCCTCCTCCTCCGTGATGCTGGTACGTCCGTTTGTGTACGTGCGTTACTTGCTGCCGGTTACCTCCGCTCCGCGCGATATCGCGGATCTCGCAGTATATCACCGGGGGCCCGCGCGCGCGAGGGTTGCGGCCCGGGCCCTTCTACTTAGCGCTCTTGTTGCTGCCCGTTGCTGCCGCTTGCGTTGCTATGCTGGTCATTGCTGCTGCTGCTGCTGCTGCTGCTGCGATACCGCAGAACCAGACTTTCGCGCACGCGCGCGAAAGACGCAGCGACCTAACCCGCAGCGCATTGTTCACACCGTTTTAATAGGTATTCATTGTCGAGGCTCGGATCTCTTCGCGCCGAGGGGACTCCTAACTGAGCACCCCGATCTGTTCCGATATCTGGGAGTTCTCGTGCCCATAAGGTCCTCCTTCGTCACTCCCCGCCTCGCCGCTTTCGCGGAAATCAAGATATGCCATATGCTTTAGAGTTTTGGATTTTGTCTTTTTTTGTGTAAAATGGAGTATCTGAGTTATGACGATAATTAAGAAGAGACTAACAATAAGTTAAAGGAAATCAAGATAGAAATAATATATATTTCGGACTGCTTAGCAATATTAATTACGTTATTTATTAATTATCATCGTTCATCTATTTCGTTTATCTTTTATTTCTAGTGGATTTAAAACTAACTAATTGACATTATGGAGAATACAATTTTGATACTCTTATCAATTCTATACTGATTCTCTTAGCTTTGTTTTAGAGATATATAAATATCGTAACGTTAATTAAAGGAACTGTGTAGAAGCATTACTAGAATCGCACTGTCGTTTCCATTCTCGATCATTTCTCTTAGCTTTCCCGTCCGTTATCGATTGGACGGGATCCAATTTCCGGAAAGTTATCGACGCCAACGACTTCCGTCCCGCAGAAACGGGCTCCTCTGATTAAAGAAACTCCATTCGCGCCTTGGCGAGCGTTGCAGCTGTTAACAAGATTAACAGCTTCGCGTTCGATCGGCAACATTAATCCAGAGTAACACGGGTAGTAAACCCGTGAGGAATCCCCCTTCCCACCCCTTGCCCCCGCCTTTTGCTCTCCGCGAGCGCTATGTAAATTAATTAGGGCCCTCGGTAACCGCGCTGATTTTTCAAGTAGGCACGTGGTGCGTGCCTCCTTCGCCTCGAGATAGAAAGAAACGGAGGGAAAAGAAGGAGAGACGAGAAGGGAGAAAAGTGAAAGAAATGGAAGAAGAAGAAGAAGGTGGCGAAGTCCGGGCCCCGGAGGTGAATTCGCCGGGCGTTGAAGAGGCGGTAGTGTGCGATAGTCCCTCTGCGCCTCGGATACCTTCTGGGGCTCCAGATAGCAGATCTACCCCAGAGGCTGTGCGCCTCTCTCGCGCCTTTCTCACACTTCCGAGGCACTCTCTTTCCTCACACCCTCGCTCGCACTACCGGTCGCAGAAGAGAATCGCGGCAATTAACCTACGCCACTTAGTCTTATTATTGGTAGGCCTCTCCCATCTCCCTCTTCTCCTTACCCCTGCTAGGCGCGTCGTCCTTGATTCTTCTTCTCGCTGCTCTCCGCACCAACATCGGTTTCGAGCCGCGCTTCCGGCGCGATCCTGCACGCGTCCCCTACGTCAGAATGCATGCAATCTCGCGGAGGAAGTCGTTTCTTTTTCGTATAGAGAAAATCTGCCGCTGTTAATTTTTCTCAGCACTGCTATTTTTCTCTTCAACAAGTTTCTTCAATTTCAAGCGAAATACATAATCTGGACGATATATGAGATTTGTAATTGAGAGAAGTAATACATTATTTTTATAATTCTCTCTCACATATACTTATATACACAATATACTATATAATATTTTACCTTGATTTTTTAAAAATAGGTAAGTATTAAGTACAAATTTTATTGCAATCCGTTAGTATTTGATAACTTGACTACATGGTAGACAAATTTGACTATTATTTGTAAATTATAAAATCCTTTGTTTGGTAAAAATTTAATAACAATTTAAATATAAATATATAAAGCGCACACGTTTAAAAAAATTAAAATCTAATATTTGTTTAAAGAATGACATTTATTGTTATTTTATCTTAAAAATATCTATGAAAATTAATTCATTATTAACTTTTTCTTCAATCTTTCATGCTCTGAGAGATGTAAAATTGTATAATTTTAATAAATCAAGGAAATGCGAAATTAAGTCATCATATTTTTCGTGGCGATTTAATCTCGTTTTATTAAAAAGTCATCAGAAATGAAATATTCGGTATACGATGTTTTCATAATACGGTAGATATTTCGCAGAAGGTTGGCGTATGGCCTTGGCGCTTGTTTGGTGACGTATATACGGCACGCTGTTGCGTACGCGCAGCAACCGTTCGCCATTGACGCGACGGAGCTCGAGCAGGTGGCGCTCCGTGTGTCGTCGCGCTATCATTTCTCGAAACGCGTTTGCGACGGGTATAATAAAGCGAAATGCTACTTACTCTTTATTTATTTTTTATGAACAATTGTTAACCCGTACGATGAATTCTAGCGAATAAAATTCATAAGCGTGTCAAAGCGTATTTCGAAGCGTAATTTGTTCGTTTTACGATAAAAAAGGAACCGAAATATGATGAGAGATGGAAAAATAGATCGCTTACGGACAAGTATTTTCTCAATGACGCGTTAAAATTCGAATGTATGTCATATAGCGCCTTTAAATCTCGCTAATTTAAATACAAATCATCCAATATTTCGATATTGAGTGCGTTAATTGTATTATACAAGTCGTAAGAACTAAGTGATTCGAGTAACAGAAAAGCATGAGATATGTATGTATATCGATCGTTTGTCAAGAATCTGAAATGCGAAGAATAAAATATTCAGTGTACGTTAATATTATAACGCGTAAAATATATTTGGTTTCTTTCTTGCGGGCAGCGTGCGGCCCGTTCGTCGTACAAAGTCACATTGCTTATTATTCGCGCGGCGAGCTTGGAGCGAGCCACCCGTATGTCATATTACATCTCGAAATTCCATTGTGATAAATACAGAACGTGATCTTTCTTTACGAACATGTGATCTTTTTCCACGAAACGGTACATCGATAATTGGTAACTCGTCCATTCGCTCGAGTCGCGAAAATGGTGAACGGACTAACTAATTAATCTATAACTTAAAGATACGCGATCGTATTTTTATCGATTGTTCTTCCGTTGGAATGCTGCAAGATTATATGATTAATATCGGAAATCTCCAGTAAAGTGTTGCGTGATCGTAATTAATTATTTCTGCGAGTATTATGTCATATGTGTGCGACGAAGGAAGGAGAGGAGAAAGAGGCCTAGGAGGCATCGGGTGAGCAATCTCGAAGTACATAATTTTCTATATAATTATGCAACAATTAATCTTTTAAATAACATCAATTGTTTTGAATGCTACTCTAATTTATCAAGATAATTCTCAAGATAATTTATAAATAAAATTAATACAATTTTTATTTACATATTTTTATGGCGTTCTCTTCCACATCGCGAAAGACAAAGAACAGAGAGGAAGATATATATTTATATGTATATGAAATAAAAATGAAATGATATCTGTAGAATATGGTAGAGAAACACACATTGTCAGTAGGTATTTCTTTATTTTTTTATCTCACGTTTTTTTAAATATGGTTGAGCCCGAAAGATTCACGCTTGGCCTTTTTATATTTTTTCAAGATTAAATATATTTGGTGCAAGAAATCTCAATACTTATATTTTTTAAATATGCATATAAGCACAAATATAAGAATAGGAAATATATTATAATTTTATAGAATTTTAACTGATTTATTTATTCAAATTTTTTATTGCTCGACTACCTGGCTAAATTTATACATAAGTGCACCTATGTATAAATTTAGCCAGGTAGTCGAGCAATAAAAAATTTGAATTTGTTTTTAATCACTGGCGGATAAAAGTTTTCGTTATGATTTATTTATTTTATAAATTATTGTAATGATTGTTATCTACATTTATGCTCATTGCGCGCCGATTTTATTTTAATCTTTTAAATCCTTTTTATGCATAGTTATGACAGATCTTTAGAGAAAAGACAAATAATTATAAATCAAAGAAATGTTTATATATTTGTATAGGAGACAACAGTTTAAAAATAATTAATTTAATTAACGGAAAACTCTTACTTGTTGGATTCTTTGTGTTTGCGTATTTATAGCAAATAGATTATCTTTGGCGCTTAAATCAAAACATTGAGGGAAAAAGATTAATGAGAATAGCTCGGGGCTCATTCACACGTCGTCTCGCACTTAATGCTCGATTAGGCGTGACTAAATGTCACGGCAAGAGGAATTTTCCCCGATCGGTTTTTCGCCCGATGGCGTTTGAGAACTTAATAGCTATATCGTGAAGGGCCTTCAGTCCGCGCGCGGACAGGCGTTAAAAGGATCGTACACGTAAATAGGATCGCACACAATGCGTGACTGACCGTGCGCGGCCAATTATTTCGATGATTTACGACGTCCTTATCGCCGTAATTAGTAGAAAAAAAGATTTATAACCGAGACGCGTAACGTATATCACGCCGTTATCGGCTTATGCGAATTTTAAACATCCCAGACCTCCGGGGTGTATCCGAGTGAGACAACCGCGTAATGCTGGCAATTATACTTGGCGAAGCGCTGAAGAAATTTTTCATTGCAATTTTAATGAATTGAGCGATCCTCGAAGAGCACGCAAACGAGCAACAAAACAAGGCGCTGTCGTATCTGCGGAAAGAAAATGCACGGTATAGTGCTTCTCACGTAAACACACTGGTGAAAAGCACATAAGTGTTCTATTGCTCGAGTAATAATGCATTCGACAACATTGCATTGTTGCAATATCCAATATCGTATTGCTTTTTAATTGGGATATGGTCCGTGTTTAATTCGTAACGAAATAATGTGATTTTCACGTGTATAATGTAATATAGTTTCTTATATGTACACATGACCCCGAACTTATCGCGTAAATATAAAATAACGACTGTCAACGATAATCAAAATCGATCTTTTTTTTAAATGTAATTTTCTGATATTTTAATAATCCGATGAAATGATATAAGACGCAAAAACGCCGTCAATATGACATGAAAGCAAATTATCGCGAGAAAAATGAATTTTTATGTAAATTTTCTTATACAAAAAACATATTAAATCATTTTTACGTTAAAAACAAGACTGTTTAATTATTTATAATTGACAAATTAGGAAATATTAATTGATCTTAACTGTACAAAGATAAAGTAAACATAAATCTAACAATTATTGAATAGATATATGAATTGCATTTTATTTACGTGAACTCAATCATGCTTTTAATAAATTATTACTATAAAATTAAAATAAAGTTAAATTATTATATAAATGCAGATTAATTAAGTTTATCGAATAATAAATTATATAGTTTTCGTTTCACTCCGAGTCTTATTCGTACTACATCCTAGCGAGGTTGTTCGTATTTTCCGCGCAATTTCCCAATCGAGTGTGAGGAATGATAAATCAGTTCGCGATGTGTTAATTAAAGCGATCGTAATTAATAGATATTCGCAATCGACATGCGTCGCTGCGCGTCGAGTCATTGGAACGATTTAATTATTAAGACACATCCTCCGCGTCCAAAGTGCATCGAGTGCATGAACAGGTATCGGGAGTATAGATCGGATTAATTAAGATGTACGATAATAATTAGCCGTATGCATTTTTCGAATGTCACGTACGTAGCGTGTGCTTAATCGGCATTGGAACGTACTTTGTGTTATTCTCTCGTCTTAAACGGATCGCAATTGCAACAATAAAGCACTTTCTCGGCTAGAAAACAGCGGTTTATTTATCTGACAAATTGTCGATCTGTTTTGTTCGCGATACTATTAACCGTTTCAAAATTGGAGCATCTTCGTCGCATCTTGAATACCTCATATAATAATATCACATTAATTAACGTACAATGCATGGTAGAAAGAATTTGAGATGAAATTTGCTATAATCATTTTGTGTTCAGTATGAGATTTTTAGCATCCATCGTATTCAAAAATAAATTATCGTAGAAATTCCGATCCAGAAGATTATTATGCATTCGTAAATCGTTAACAGCGTATAAAACCAATTTGTAAGACACACACGTACATTCAGATTTTCTTCTTAGCAAATAAAAAATGAGTCACGTATCGAAAGGGTTAGTTTTTTTATCTCGCGCTCTTCCGGTTTTCGACCGACAGATCCGTCTCGCTGATTTCTTTTTGACTTTGCCCTTCTCTTTCTCTCTCATTCTTCTCCCTTTTGTCGCGCTCTTTCTCTTTTTTCCTTCCTTCTCTTTCTCTCTCTTTATTTCGCTCTTTCTCGCTCTGCCAGGTGCGAGGACGAAATGGAAAATGCAAATAAGGCGTAATAACGAGATGGTAACCGTATCGCCCGGGTGTATCTCTCCATCGCGGACTTACGCATCTCTCTCCCGGCCGTTTATGATATACATTTACACGTGTGTATGATATATTAGCATAGGCGTGCCTACTTGTAAACGCGCTCGCGCGCGAACATCGATCGGCCGAGGCGATCGGATCGTTTAGGAACGAGACGCGCGTGCCTCTTTTTCGGCGGTAATATCGCTGTTCGCGGTTTGTTTGTGCCGGCGGCGGTTGGTAAATCGATGATTTTTCGACAGGACGCATTCACGATTCTTAATCTCTCCTTAACAAACAAAAACTTCATTTTATTAAATAATCGTGTTTTTATGAAAAATTCTTGACACCTCTTTAAACGAAAAATTTATGAATAATTTAAATCTGTGCAGACAATATATTTGATGAAAACAACAAATTAAATTTTTTTTGGAGCCTTTGTTTCTACATATTTACCGGATAACTGTAATAAAAAGAAAATAAACTCAGTAACGATGATACTTTTAATATCTCGCGAGGTGAGGTTTTTGCAACATTCACGGTCCGTTTTGCAATTTAATTATTAGGTATGTACCGCTATAAGGTGACAGAAGCGTCATTAATTAACGCAGACGATCTGACGGAAGCGTTGGTCTTTAATACGTTGAAAAATTGCGACGCGTTGTCAGAATAACTCTGTAAAAAACTCGTTAATAACGGATGCAGAGAATGTTTCTCGTGAAACTAACAAATCGGGAGAAAATTCAAGAATTCTATTGGAACCGATAGTTGCGCGTTAAGTTAATAAAATGATAAAAAAGTCCCCCCTTCACATTTTAGGAGAGATGTAATAAATAACGGATAGTTATTACTGCAGTATATTTTCTATAATTACATCTTGGCGAGCATCAAAGAATACGGGATAATAAATTCTAACTATCGAAGACGTACGTATTAGTACATCTATAATTATTAATTATTCAGCATTTAGTTATAATTTTAGTTATATACTTTTTAATGTCTATAATAATAAGCGGGAAATATGTGTTTAGGTTGTTTAAATGCGTACATATTTAATTATATAACGTATTTAATTATAATAAAGATGTCTTTATAAACTGATAATTATTCAAGAGAAGATAATTATTCGGTATTAATTAGTTTGTGAATAATTCTTGAAAATTACGAGGGATTCGGCTAACATGTTTGCTTTAAATTTGAATTGACTTTGCTGGCAGACGTTTCTACACAGTGTCACAGGCTGATATATCGTGCGCATATTGCCATCATGTCATGTTCATGTGTGGTACGTTTTGATTAAGGCGTCTGAGGGTAACGAATTGTGTAATGAGTATTTGATGCGCTCGCCCAGTGAGTAATTAGTCCTGCGACTATTATTAATGTTTCGGACTAACGTTTTCATCTTTATTCCGGCGATGACCGTAGTGTTTACAACATCGCATTCCTTCCGTCCACGTTTCTAATATCTTTTTTAAATGCACGGTGAATTTCTTGCGCGATTATACGAGGAGAATATAATTAGAAAATAAAGTTAAAATGCATTAAAATATTGTACATGAAAGCAATGAATATTTAATATTTTTGATCAAGAATATTAGTTGCTAGAAATGGAATAAAAATTTAAATAGTATAAAATTTTATTTTTATACATGTTTATAAGTTTATTATAAGTTTCATTTCTGCTATATAAACACATCAGATTCTTTACATCGATCAGTTTTGAGATATCGTTGTTTGCTTTCAAGCCCAGAACGATAAGAATTACATTTTAGACTGCTTCCTGTTGTGAATAAATAAAAACGTATTTACGCTCAGAAGTAAAAGGGTTAAGGAAGATGTGATCAATCGATGAAAATACGGCGGCCCGCCGGCCAATGCAATTATTTAATTTCGCCGATTATCTACGGCGGAATTCATTTTTCACGTCATTATCGCGATGCGGCGCGAGCCTTCATGATTTCGCCGGACAATGTTGCGAGCGACGCACGTCGTTTTATAGAGTCGTCAACGGCCTTCCATCTCGCCTGTCTTGTTCCGCCTCTCCTCGCCAACCCGCTGCGTCCGTCCGTCCGTCCGTCCGTCGACCGCTTGAAAAATGATTCCATTCTAGATCGGAGTCGCGCCTCTCGTTTGCATCGATAGCCATCGGCAATCGTGAATGCGAATCCACACGGAGTATCCTTCGGCGCAAGTTTGTTAACTCGATTCGAATAATGGCGTACGTAATAGCACCTATCCGGCTCAATATCTCTTCTCACCGAAGGATTTACGTTTTGCATACGTTGATTTCTTTAGGTTGTCTCCCTTCGGTCGAGGTTACGACAATGAATCGTAACAGATATGAGCAATATCACTTTATCGCAGCATTAATTCGTGAGTGGTCTTTTTTGCGATTATATACAAATGATCTTCTTAAAAATAAATCTGATTGCAGAATTAATATTGAGATTGCTGCATAGTTAAAGGATGACTAAAGAGAACATTGATATGCATCGCGTATCCCTTCAATACTTTATTTAACATCGATAGCATATTAATATCGAAAGAAACGAAATCAATTCGAGGATTAATTATTATTTGCGAGTCACCTTGTTAGCGCAAACTCATTGAAGTGTTCAATTCATTTTTACTTTAACTTTGGCATATCTAGAAGATATAATTACTTCACTTTGGATTCAAGTTAAGCTGCTTAGCAGCCTGATATCGCTATCGGGGAACAGAATTAAAATATGTCCTCTTAACGTAAATTCTCGATATTCGTATCGGATCGATCGAAAATAAAGAACTAAACGCCACATTTATTCTGCAGTTTGTTAGTTTTGCATTCGTGCGTCGTGTACGTCGAAATTAGTAATTATTTTCGTTATCTGGACGGAATTACGAAAAATGCGAACTGGAATTTTTTCGAATTTTATATCGGTTAGCATGAATAACAATAACGACAAGATTTTATTTTCAATATATTTTAAACATCGACGTTATCGTCTAACTTCTCGAACAATTTTTGTTCAATCGCATTTCGTCGCATAGCAAGGATACACATTTTTTATAAATTTTCATTTAACAAAAATTTAAAGCTTTGATCTTCATAACTTATAGATTTGACGCTATTGCGGTTTATAGAGATTTAGTTCGGAGTTGTTTTTATCTTTATAAAAATAATTTATGATCTAAAAAATAGCTATAACGAGAATAAGAGAATTTTCTAGAATTGAGCTTCAATCCTTGAAAGATGTAAATAGATAGATGAGCATGTAGCATATAGGAAATATTTAATTAACATTTGTATGCGAACACATTATGAGCAAATTCTGACTGGTTGTATATTGAATCTCGAATGCGAATGGGATTGATATGGATCAATTTTATTCGTGATTTCTCGCATTAAAGTAAGTGTTATCGTCGTCACTGTCAATTCCCTTATCGTTCGTTTCTGCGAGAGACGCTGAAAAAGTATGTTGAGACATCTGCCGGGTTCGGTAGCTGGCGAGGAACGTCGCGAAGAAGGGATTTTCGATAAAATGACGGGACACGCGAAGGATCAAAGGCCGTCGTTGGCCGTTCGTGCGCTTTTTTTTCACTTCCTTTTCTTATAGACGAGAACACGGTACGCGTGCGCGATGATCAGTATCGCCATCGGTGTCGGGGACAAGTCCGTTTCAACAGAAGTTGATAGAGGGAAAGGAAGAGAGAGAGAAAGAGAGAGAGAGAAAGAGAGAGAGAGAGAGAGAGAGAGAGAGAGAGAGAGAGAGAGAGAGA
>NW_020227929.1:86080-111686 GCF_003070985.1 Temnothorax curvispinosus
AGAGAGAGAGAGAGAGAGAGAGAGAGAGAGAGAGAGAGAGAGAGAGAGAGAGAGAGAGAGAGAGAAACCGTCGGGAGAGAGATCCGATTTGCCTTTAATCGGATCAGCAGTGCGCCAAGTTGGGCCGAGCTCGAGAGCCCGGGTCCGGTGAGCTCGAGTCGGGCCCACCGGACACGCGATACGCATCGCTCATTAACGTCATTATTAAAAACGCGGCAATTAGACTGCGCCAAATATCGACCTGTACGGCGGGCACACACGACGGACGGCCCGATGCGAGGGACGAAAGATCGGCGAGATCGGTTTGGCGCGCGACGACCGAGAACTGGCCGGTTTTTGACGCTCGACACCTTTCTTCGACGACGCTGCGTGACGAGAACGAGACGGTTTGTAACGAACTGCGGCATTTATCGGTTGGTAATCGCGGCGATAATAACGTTCGGCGATTGTTGATATGTAGATGACCGGAGGGAGACACAAAAGGCGGAGAGCGAGTTGTATTTAATTATATTATTAACTTTATCTTGCAACGCCGATGAGGTTCGTCCCGGCCGTTAAACTGCACTGTCATTTTCAGCGGAGCGATAAAGGAGAGGAGGACTCGTTCTTCGCCGTTGTGCGAAAGAATGAAGTCGGTTATAATAACGGTGAATGAATGGAATTGAAAGATGAATCGGCTTATCTGATTCATTAACTTCACTTCCTTGTACTCTATAACTTTTCTACGCTACTTCTCCGTTCTATTTGTCAGGAATTAGTTATTTTTAGATTTGATTACTACCGTGTTCTTTTGAAAGAACATTTTTACATTTAACACGATACATGTTTTAACCCTTAAATGTGAAATTTTTCGTAACATTCTGAGTATCTTTTAAATAAATAATAATTATTAATTCGATATCGTGAAATGAAATCGTTAGCCTAAAAATGTTCAGTCTCGGAATATAAAAACCAGCTTGCGCGTTCATTAAAAAAAAACTATGATCTCTTGACAGCTTGATTTATCAGAACTTTATTCATTTCATTTTCAGTCGTCCGGAACCAATAAATTTATTTTAATGCCGCAACATTACAGACAAGGAAAAATATTATCAACATTAATATATCGCCTTTTTACAATAGATTAATATACTTAAATTTTCTTAAGAATTATGGTATTAAACTTAGGCTTATCTGATTTACGTAATTATCTGCACTTCTATCGTGTTTGGCAAAAGCAGTGCATGACAGGGGAGAGAGAGGAAAGAAATTTCCATGCGGGTGAAAAAGGATTTGAGGGTTTCCTTTTCACCTGCCCGCGCGATCGATTCGTAGTACCTGATTGTACAGTGGCGTTTGTGAAGCCGTCGTCGCAGATGTCGCGCAGGGACCGGCTCCGGGCCCCGTCTCTTGCGAGTCCCCCGTCCCGTCGCGGGGCTCCCGTATATACGAATACAGCGAAACGAAACGGCCCGCGGACAGGTTATAGGCTTAAAGCCCGTATACATCAGCGGCTGAATGTCAGCCGGCGCAATCGGACGGAATCATCAAAGGTGGTAGGAAAATCGATTGCCGCGGTGTAAACCGGCGTGGCCACTTTTCGCGACGGACGGCCGGACGGCGCGGCGCGGCGCGGCGTGGCGGTACTCGCGAGCGCGCACCTGTCTCTGGATCCCCGCATCTTTCAGTTGTCCGGTCAAGTGGAGTCACGAGCCTCGTTCGAGTGTGAGTTAACCGGCGCGTCGCATCGTCTCCCTTTCCGTCGCGCTATTAACTCGCGTCGCGGGGCCGTCGATATTTATGAGTTCCATAAGAGTTCCACCGTCGGATCCCATCGTGGAACTTGGACGCGCCGCAAAAAAGGTGCAAGTTGTGAGACTGCGAATGCGAATAGTTGTCGCTGATAATTGATAAAAGAAAGAGGTTCTCGATGACGTGCCTGCTTCGAGTGATTTGTTACATTTAGCGGTATCAGATGGATGTGCGCGGTGTTCTAAGCCTGATTTCATATCTTTATTTTATTGATACCCCTGTGTATGATTAGCCTATAGGATCGACATTTAGATTTTAATGAAGAGCATAATCAACTTTTTAATTAGTAATTAATATCAATTATTGTTTATTATTTTTTAGAATAATATGTGTATTAATATCTTTTTATAAAAATGGTATAATTAGTTTCCTATTATAATTCTCAAAATTGACTGTTTTGAAAATTATAATATAAAGAAACTAGTGCTCTCCATAATTCCAGGATACGTTACGCGATATGGATCATGGGATATGGATCTTTTAAATGTTAATATGTGCACTTAATATTGCTTCTCACTGTCATTTATACTATACGGATATCAGTCTACATTGCATCTCAATACTTGCATAAAATTAATGATACCAAGCACGCGATGGATAAAGCGCAATTTATTATACAATATTTATACAAATTGTTTCGGTGAAAAAGAAATTGCGAATAATTTTGAAAACTCCATGGCAAAAGAAGAACGATTTGATTCGGCGTAAGAAGAGCTTAATTTTTTAACCGAGCACGATGCGCATGACGTGAACACTCGCGTATTAATCGCTCATTAAGAAAGAAACGAAATCGTGGCCGAGTCGCTCGAAAGGCGTCCTCCACCCTAATTTGGCGTGCTAGTGCCCGCGGAGGGGGGGGGAAGGAGAGAGACGTAGGAAGATACGCGCGTTTTCGACGTGTCATTAGGTCGCGCCGCGCTGCGCTGAGGCTAAGAGTTCATCGAAATTAGCCGCCGATGCTCGTTACACCGGCGCACTTCGTCTTGCCGTTGCGGGATGATGAACTCCGATAAGAATGACGCGGGGTGTAAGACTGTTATTAGCTGAAAATACGACGAACACCAGCGGGCATCAAGCAGCACTTTTATGGGAGAAAGGGAATCATAATTGCGAGAGTTTAGCCGTAATGTCGGCAATCATTTTAATTAAGAATAACTTCCCCTCTCTCTCCTTTCTCTCTCTCAGCCTGCTTTTTCTTTTCTTCTTTGTCTTCCTATCGTACTTTTCTCCTGTCGTGGCTTAACGCGCCGTCCGCACACACACGCTTTTACATATAATTGGAGTATTTTGTATTTTACCGCGGCGTCTTTTATGCAATCGACTGACCAATCTATTGTATCTCATCCGGAGTATTATTAATCAAGTTCATGAATCTGATTTTCTCGATCAAATTAAACATACATAAGGATCTTAAAATTATATCAAAGTCCAGTTTGGAAATATTCTGATAATTTTAAAATATAGTTAGCAATGTTAGAAGAGTTAGAATAATCTATTTTATTTTATAAGATATACGTATCTATAAATTTTAAGGAAAATATAGATATACATGTGTACATACTGGACTATTATATATATTATAGTATTTAAAATGCATATTAAAATAATTTGAGCAAGCCAAGTATTCACGCATTAAACTTTCGCTGCAAGTTTAACTGTTGCTACATTTATTTTATGTAATTGAAACAAACAACGTAAATCTCTTGCTCCCCAACGAAGTATCCTCCCCCGAAATGCATTCCTATCGCAGTCGTAGCACGGAAAGAAACACAGTTACTCGGAGTTACGATCGCAATCTACTTAACATTAATTAAGACGTACATCCCGCTTTTCGACGCATCCCGTACATTTTCCCGCGAATTCTTTTCTTCCTCGCGCCACCGCACCGGCCACGGCTCTCGCTCGCAATTCCACGAGCATGTCCGACAGGTGAATGGAGAATTCGTTGCACTCGTTGCGCTGCATCTGTCAGTCGGTTGTGCATCGGATTACGCGCCGGCTCTTATTCAGCCTTGAACGGATTATACACTGTTATTGTCATCCATCGCCGTGAAAGGAATACGAGATTTAATTCCTGAATCGGCGATAACGACGGGCACCTTTCAATTTCATTTCATAATTGTATCGATAAAAAACATAGAAATACATGAGATGCGATCGCAAATGTTCACAAGCCTTGATAACTATCATGAAAATTATTATTAAGAGTTTTTAAAATGTTAATTAATAATATATTGACATTTGATGAAAACGTGTGCTAGATAAACGTTAGCTTATTTAAAAAAATATTGTAAGTTATATATTAAATAAGATAAATTTCTTATTTAATATCTAATTTTTTAAATGTATTATAAATGATTTTATAAATATTAATTATATTATTAATAATGGTATAAAGACGATTATTTTATTACGTTACGTCGTAACGTTTCAATATATGTATTGCCAATTGTCGTCGAAGATAAACTTATTTTATTTTATATTTCTTTATATTAACTAAAAATAAGTAAACAAAACATACATATAACAAACGCATTTACATGACAATGTTGACATTCTCCGTTCGCCTTTTGTTAAGTCTTTCGCAAATTTTTAGCGCTGCACAACAATCGATCGAGGAATAATTGGCGGCTTTTTAATGACGTGTTATTTGTGCGCTACGAGAACGCGTTCTTGTTTCACATTGGTGCAGTCACGTTGGCGGGAGCATAATCATAACGTAACACGGGGCGAACGATCGAGCTATCGTAAGCCTCGATACGCTGAGCCATCAGAGAAGTAAATTACGTCGTGTCTGACTTATCGTGCCGCGATCTGCCCGCATCGACAGACTCGAGCACCGCGGCCCGGTGCTCGCGTGTGTCGCGAGAGTAGAGTGGCCGCGCGACTTTTTTAGCGACCGCGAAATCATAACACAATCATTTATGTATGTATCATGCTATACCTGTTGCAAGGCTTTCCCAATTGTTTCTTGCCGCCGGAACATCATGCTTAACCTGATTTTTCACATGACGCAACGGCCAGATTGGGGACTTGATAGGAACGATAGTTTCTCGCGTTGGAGGAACACGCGGGAGTTACGGATTATAATCCAAAGATAATATAAAGATAAGAAACAGAGAGTACCTATAGTGATTAGAGTATAGACAAAACTTTATGCGAATAAAGGAATGAAGACATTTTATTCAGCACGTGGACTTGTCTTGAAGTTATCACATAAAATAGTTTTATTTCAGAAGAAAATTCCAGTTCAGCTGATACGGCAGTATTTTTTTTATTTTGTAGAAAAAAATTTTCCTTTCAGAATTTTAATATAATAAATATTTAAAACTATATAGAGAATATTGTCGTCTCTTACTTATGCTTTCTACGGTGCACAGTATATGTATTAAGTTAACTAAGCCAACCATGAATCGTTTCATTCAAAGAATAAAACACCGCTTTTTTAATTACTGAGTCAGCAATAAAATGCCGGAACACTTCTCTTGAATATATATATAGAGATATATGAAAGAAAGAGATAGACAGAAATATTTAATGCATTCTACATACATTTAATCTATGCGTATACCTTTTTTTCCAATACAAAATTGATGACTTAATATAACACAAGCTGTAAATGTCTAAAATAAAAACCCCAGAAGTTTTTTCTTCTCTAAATATTTATTTTTTTAAAGCAGGAAAAATATTCCTTACAATTTTAATACATATTGATGATAACAAATGTTATCATTTTTCTCTCTATATTGCTGTTTCATTTCGCACCAATAAATCCTCAGATAAATGGAGAACATTTACAGCCACTTTTATGTCAAACACTTAATTGAGTTGCCAGTAGGAATATAGCAAGTAAAACCGGAAAAAAGAGAGCATTTATGAATATTGCATCTCATCGCTGATCTCGTCCGGCGCTATGCATGTTCATAGATGCGTATGCGATGTGCGTGAGAAAAAAAATTCGCTTTAACCGGCGCTCTGAATACGGTTCCCACCTGGATTTTCATATGAAAAATATTCAGTCCACTCATGGTCGCTGAGCTCGCGGCCGAGAAGATCGCTATCCAGACTGCCGCCGCTGGTTCGCGGCTCATGCTAACGACTAACGGAGATATCTTTCTTAGGAAATCGCTAATTTCTCCCTCGTTTCCTCGCGCGAACCGTATCTCGAATGACGAATAGTCGATCGAAACGTCAAAGACGAAGCAATAAGAGAATAAGATAATCAAAAATAGATCGAAAAAAATTTGCAGCCCCGTGTAAAAAAATGTTTTACTAAAAAAGAGGTATTACAGAAAAATATTTACACCTAACTAAGTTACAATTAGGAACGCATCTAACAAGTGGCTTGTGTACGACCACCTTCATAGTGAGATACGCGGGCATGGAAGCATGCACAAGTATATACGCCACGGATCACAGAATTTTCTTATTAAGAGGATTCTTGCTTCTTCGGGCGAATCTGCTCGTTTTTCATCTATTGCTCCGTATATATGCGCTTAG
Organism: Temnothorax curvispinosus; assembly: GCF_003070985.1. Taxonomy (NCBI): domain Eukaryota; kingdom Metazoa; phylum Arthropoda; class Insecta; order Hymenoptera; family Formicidae; genus Temnothorax; species Temnothorax curvispinosus. Next base: position 92,372 of record NW_020227929.1, read on the forward strand.
TCAGGCTTCTTTTCTCGTGTAAGTTAAATAGAAATGCTCGTTGAATTTCTTAGTCATTTCTTAGAAAATGTAAGTTATATATATTCAGAAATTGTTCGAGTTTTGCACGTGACACTGGTAACAGGAGGTTACACTGTAATAGGAATATTTATGAACTGAAGATAAAAAACTGATAAAGGATGGCTATGAGAGTTAGACGCAGTTATCGGTGCGTAAAAGATCCAATTCACTGATTTATTCAACAGTGTATATATTCAGATATTTCGTATTCGTCTTTCTGACAAGTTGGTTGATTCTATCTCTTTATATGCAATATTATACCTTTTCGGATGACATTCTTTGAACTCGTAATGGCTTTGTAATGGTCTCGTTCTCCTGGCTATCGGGTTAGTTTAACAATATCATTTAAAACGACTTGAATTACATCAGTAAACATCTTTACAGAACATCAATTCGATAGACAATGTCGTTTTTGGATCTTCCAATCGTGAAACTCACTGTGAGTATGGAAAAGGGGAGCAATTATTAATTAATTTTTGTGTATTTTGCTGAAGATGGCTCAATCCCGATGGCCAAAACGTTCGAATATATACACTGTTGAATAAATCAGTGAATTGGATCTTTTACGCACCGATAACTGCGTCTGACTCTCATAGCCATCCTTTATCAGTTTTTTAATTTAATTTCGAGAGTCCAATATTCATTTTTTGATTGAAGATTATGACTTTTCATAAATATTAATAGATTGAATAATCTTTAATTTGCAGCAGTTTTTAAAGGAGAGAACGCGTTAAGGGGCTACATCCACCTAGAGGCCCGAAAATAGGTCGAAATTCAGGGTTTTTTTTTCTTTCTTTTTTTTTTACTATTAATGGGAATGAAGATCGTTGATGATTGCCGATTTTTAAAATCGATGTTTTAAACAAAATGGCAACAAAATGAAACTCAGGTATGGACAATTTGTGAGAAAATGTCGTCATTTTTACGTAATTATTAAAAAATAAAGATCGATTTAAAAAAAGTAAGATCGTGAACGACTTCTAAATGTTTCTCAGCGTATTTTGTGTAAATTTCAAAACGATCCATCGAGCGGTTTTCCAGATCTGATGTCAACCGCCGAACGTGTAAAAAAAAAACTCATCATCTGCCGGCGGCCGTAACTTTTTTGTGTTTGGAAATTTTTTAATAAAAATTTTTTTTAAAGCTCTCAAAACATGTATCTTTAAGTACAAACAAAGTTCGTTTTATTCCCATTAATAGCTTCTAAAAAAAAAAAAAATCTGAATTTTGACCTATTTTTCGGGCCTCTAGGTGGATGTAGCCCCGTAAGTACTTTTGTTTAACTAATTATAAATTGTATTTTAGAGTCTCAGCTTCAAAAGAGATATACCACAAAATTTTATGTTTATAACGACTTAAAAACATTACAAGAAAAATATGCACATATGTATATACACAAATAACATTGTTATCTAAAAATTACTTTCCTGTAACATAATTACATTTTTTTACGAAATCCCATTTTGCGATAAAAATAAATTTACATAGCATGAAGGAACGTCAAAGAGAGAGGCATGCAGCAAGTATAAACAATCTTGATATCGTACGAAAAAAATAATTCCCGACGGGAAGTCTGCGCATACTGGCGCCACTAATAAAGTATTAGCATCGACATGAACGGAATGGCGCGACGTGGCACGCATAAAAAAAAAGTAACTCCAGTGTGCATGAATATGAATCGGGAGTAATCCTGGTGATTACAGTCGAGGCGTATCCGTAACCGATGGGCGCGAATTGGAGTGTAATAACAACTAGTAATTATTATCGGCTGCGTGATCGTGGCGATTTGATCGTAACGATCTTCCCTCCCGCGCTTTTCATCTTGGATGAGGTGCGGCGAATCATCGAGCCGCGCGCGTTTTCGCGAAGCGAGAGGACCGCGCGGCAGAAGCGCAAGCGTGCGAGCGAGCTCGTTCCCGCACCTGAAACTCGGCGGCTTCTCCATGAATATCTTCATAAATCAGCGCCAAGATGCGCGCCGGCACGGCGCAGCGCGGCGCGGCTCGCGTCTGGCGGCTTCTGCGCTTATGTAACATCGGTATCTTAAATGTCTGGTTACAGAAACGTTCGACGTGTATGTAACGCGCGCGGCGGCTAATTGTTGCGGCTAAGAAGCTACCCGCGATCATTAATCTTAATTGCGCAGAATGGCGTAGGATGCGCACAAACGCGGCGGGAAAAATTAATGTATGCGCGGGAGATTGTAAAACCGATAGAGCGCGGTACGGTTTAGATTCGCGATGGCTGACTCATCCGGAGTAGAGCAACGAGATGCTCCAGCTTCTACGTTTCGTCGCCGACATTTCCGGATTCTGCGAAAACTCTTCTAGATTTCTTTTAAGGAGGTTCCGTCGTTACAAAAATATGCAGCCAGTTTCATGAAATTTTAATATGTGGTTCTGGAATGCAAAATAGAATTATGTCAATTTTTTGGGAATTTTTCATTGTTCTGTTTTGAAAAAAATTACTTCAAAAATTTAAAAAGTACAATTTTTGGAGTAGATTTTTTTCAAAACGGGATGATGAAAAATTCTCAAAAAATTCACATAATTCTATTTTGGATTCCAGAACAAGATATGAAAATTTCATGAAACTGGCTGGATTTTTAACATAGGTTCTTATGGGAAATGACATATTGCATATACCTTCAGAATAAAATAAGTGCAAGAAAAAATGCAAATAATAAGGAAAAAAATATGCACATGTAACTTAATAATTTATAAATAAATGAGTGAAAGAAAGGGGAAAGTTACCGCACATTTCATAGAAAAATTAATTATTAAAGCATAAATTGCTTGATTTTTTGTCTGCTAGATTGCCACGGTCGTGAACGACGTGAACAGCAGCACGCATTATACACGTGGCGACCAATCAGAGCAATCCCCTTCACTCCCACTACTTCAAACGCTACGCTGTTGCCAGAACTCCCGCGTCCCACTACTTCCCCCGATGAAGCAACCGAATCTCCTTAACGAAATGACTTTTTGGAAAAGGAGGACAAGTTAACATGTGTATAAATTTATTTTTAAAGTATATACAGAAAATTTAATTTTCTTGAATATATTATTCTTATTACTTATCGAGTATATTAGACACAGAGAAATATTGAAGGAATATAACGAAATAATAATGAAAGAGACACAAAAGTAAAATTTAAAATTATATAATAACTATAATCTTATCGTATCTTTTACAAATATTTCGACTTTGCAATTTTGAGATAACTGTAAAATAAATGCAATCTAAAAAATAACAATTTCGTAAACATTGATAAATATATATGGAAACCTAAGACATAAAAACTATTATTAAGAGCTCATTACTCCATTTTTCTATTTTTAGGCTTATTAATAACTTTATTGGCAAGTCGATAGCTTATTTGCGTAGTGTAAGAGCAAGTTCGACGTTGAGACTCGTGGAAGGTTAAGATTTACGAACGTAAAATCGTAAATTTTTCCTTTGTGATCACGGTCACTCGGGAGTGTCGTGTCGACACGGAGCACACTCGCAAAATCGAAATCGCACATGGCGGACGGCGCGGCGCAACGTTTGCAGCCAGCAGCTGTAACTCCTGCTGCAACCCGAGACAGTATCATCCTGATATAAATATCGCCCGCGATGGTATCGTGACATACTTTACGCACGACCTTCTAATTCTTCACCGTATATTTATACGCATATACGGTATATATACCGAGAGTGTTACTGTAGTATATTAGCCAAGAATTAACGACCGTGGTAATCAGCACTCGCTTCATAACGTTCGCCGTGTTACACGGCCAAGGTTATTAACACTCGGGCGCACGTCAGAACCGCGTTATTGATATCTACCGCGATACACAAATCACTTGTATCATTTCTTTTTCATCTACAAGGCCGGACTAGGATACTCCTTCGAACGACTAATCTCCAATGAGTATGATTTAATCGAGACCCTAGGTTTTTTTAACTTTGAGTTTTTTCATTCCTTGCTATAAAATTAATTTAGAACGTTATACTTTTAGAATATTTTTTGAATTACTTGAAGATTAGTTTAAAAAATTAATAGACCATATATTTATAAATTCAAGGAAATAAAGTTGAAACCGCACACATGGGACGCTAAACGGTACTATTTTTTGACGTCCTATAAATTATATTAATTATGACGGATATTTTTGCAGAAGACCTGTCCACAAAATTTATCAATATTATATTTGATATATTACATACTCATTAATTTTGTGCGTAAAATTCTAGGAAACAATTGTATCTATTAAATATATATTTAATTGTTTTAACATTATATCCAGTGGGCCGGTTTGCGTCTTGCGTTTCACAATGTGTTCTCTTCGCTCTCTTCCTCGATATTTATCTACTTCGCAAGACTTATCCCCCTAAGTCTTGAATTTCGTCCAACTTAATTGCTTAGTGTGCACTTAGAGGCAAGTCTAGACGCTCGAACAGTGCAATTTGGTGGCGAGTCCGTGTGATAGTAAATAACTTAAGCTGTTTTACGCGATAAAGACCGAGCTACGAGGAAACGCCCGCGCCGCGCCGTTCGTCTCGGCCAAATCAGGATTTACGTTTTTCCTACCGGCGCACATCCATCGACCAGAATGAATTGTGGAACTCTCTGGAGGGGAGGCCATAATGCGCCCCGCTCACGACCGTCCCGCGCCGGCCGTCGGGCAATTACGTGCTTTATGCATCGCGAAATAAGACCGTCTTAATTTCATCGCGATTTATAATTCAAATTGCGCCAGGCTATCGGGATAACAATCGTCCGATCCGTTCGCAAACAGAATTGGAAGAAAGAACTCGAGAAACCTAATCGCGTTGGACATAGATAAGGGGAGAAGCGAAATTGTGGTAAATCGATAGGAAATTTTACTTAACCCGTTGCGCGAGTCTTCTGACACTTTCTTCTAATTTTAGCATTTCCATCGAATGGAATCTTATCTAAACGAGTAGATTATGAGTCATAAGTTCCATCTAACAAACGATAAGAAAAGCAGTTATTTCATAGCTAATAATTCGATAATAATGGAACATGCGAGAAAAAAGTATTAAATTATAACATGTCTCTCGTTATAACGGACTCGTTTAAGACTTTAATATTGCCAACAAATACTGCATGGGCATGTATTATGGAACTTTTCGAAATAGATTCCGATCGGAATTATTCCGTTTTCCTTAGAAAACACAATAGAAATCTAGGAAATAACTAAACAATCCCTATTTCACTTATTGTTAGACGTAAAATGTCTGCCACTGAAATTTATTAATAGATGAAACAGTTCTTACTTGTTCCTCAACATTGAACAGAATAGTGGTAAAAGTTCATTTGTTCATGCTCAATTTACGGCAGTCCTATTAGTTCTTCAAATCATCCATTGAGATAGTTTTACTACCCGTATCACGTCATACCACCTCATCTTATTACCGTACAACTCCGCCACCAACTCCGCTTGTCGTCCGGATTCGACGATTCGTGATGCTTCCACGAGCCTCGCCGGATATAATGTTCATATTCCGAAGTTCAGCACGCAAGGCGTACCGCGATGCAAGTCGCTGTACGCCTGAGCAGACTCATTGTAACGTATATGGTGCGTGCGGAGAGAGGAGATATAAGGGGGGAGGCAGGGGAGAGAAAGAGAGACAGAGAGAGCAGAGCTTTACGTAGCTGCACGCACGGCACCTCGAGTTGCCCGAAGGTGGTATCCATGGCACACGGATACGTCGCGGATACCACCGACGAAGAGACACACGAGGCACGGGAGGCACACGAGAGCGTACCGACGAGGCTCGTGGATCCATGATATCCGAGTGGCAGGCCCGCGGCAGACCGTGCTGAACTAACTTCCCCGAGCGCGCGGGGCAACCTCTCTCTGCGCCCTCTCTCTCTCTCTTTTTCTCTCTCTTTCTCCCCGCGTATGCGGTACCCGCACACGCATCATGCCAACACGCCACGCCATGCCACGCCACGCTATGCCCGTATACCACGGATCAGCTGGAAACCCGGAAGGTTTCTTGGCACTCCTGACCCAGTGAACAAGACACTTTTGCATGTGCCCGCTCGTTTAACTTTACCCCTCCCCCTCTCGCTCGATGGTATCTGAAACTTTGGTGATCGCGAACGTCAACTCGAAGCGCTTTGTCCGCACCCTCAAGAACTGACCATTACCGATAGTGTTCGGGAAATAAAAAAAACAAACCTTTGGAAGTTTGATAAAGCGATGAAGGTTGACATATGGAGGTCTTATCAGTGGTATAAAAAATTATTTAGGAAAGAGAGTCTCAAAGATAGAAACTTATTCAATCATATAATGTTTTTTTCCATACCAAATGTGCCACTGTGCCACTCCACTTTCCAGCTCGAATAATCTGTAATTACGTAATCTCGCGGAAAGATGAAGTTTAAGATACACGCGTCCCACAAAATATGACGAATACGCAATGATATTCATGCACCTCTGTGTGATTCCCCAGATTTGTCGGTCCGATAATAGCCTATCGATTTGTCCATTAACCGTCGTTTCACGAATCCAACAATTTATCGCGCCGGACGTGAAGCCGACGAACGCGTGATACTATTCGATAACAAAAGTATACTACAGCACGTTTCTTTGTATATACTATACTGACCGAACGAACTACAGGATCTATCTTCGCGCACGTCGCGTTTAACATGCGTTTACGTTACGTTCACTTCGCGTTCGGTGGCGAGCCCGAGGAATGCCGCAAGCAATGAATCGCAATCATCGCGATGCTTAGGTTTATGTTGATCGTTGATTCGAGAATTATTGCGACATACGGTGGAACTGAGTTTTGATTCATGAGCATGCGGCGCGCGATTTTGAAACACCGGGGCATAAGAAATTTTATGCAACACGTGCATGGAAAGTGCCCCATTACGCACGCTACGCGTGCGTGATAGACCACTTTCCAGGCACTTGCAACATAAAATAGGGAGTGTAAGCCGTGTGTAAAGATGAAAATTCCCGGGTGCGGTTACCGCACTCGCCTTCGGCTCGTGCGTAAACTCCGCACCCGGGAATTTTCATCTTACCTCACTTGTTACACAAATAACTATTCCTCGCGCGATTAATTGATAATGATGTACTTACTCGCGTGAGCAACATCTTTCCTGTAATCATTACTTCTCAATTGGTGTATTGCAGGTTATTTCAACATAAGAGCTGATTTTTGTCTATGCTGTTAATAGATATATGAAAATAATGTTTTTTGAAACATAAAACGTAATTTATAACAACAAAATATAGTAAATAAAGTTTCCAAACTATATCAAACTTGGAAACTATATATATAGTAATTATATAATACATGTTATATGTATATAGTAATTATATATAATATATATATTATATATTTTAATATAATTAAATACAGCTTAAGCATATTTATAACTTACAGTTTCTGCCGCTTACTTACAATGCTTCGGTTAATTACCGTTGATGTAACCAAACTTTTTAATAACTAGAGGCAAGCTATATGACACTGCATTTCATAATGGTAATGACTAGCGAAAGCGCATTGTATTATACGCAATATCCGAGACATTGAAACGCTCGGAAAAGTGTATGTAAGAGTGCACTGTAGCTCTCGGTATGCGCATGAGAAAAAGAAATAACAATCCGCGACGACATGTATGGAATTATCACTGTACTGACAGCCAGTTTTTCCTTTCATTGTTATTGTAAGCAGGAAATACAATTCTGCTATTATTATTATTATTATTATTATGTAATGTCTACAATTTCAAATTTTCTTATATAGAAACTTGTAGAGTTTTATCAGTCTAACAATAAGACAAATTTAATTTTTAATCTTTAACCCAAATGCAGTAGACTACATAAATGCCAGTAGACTACATATATACATAAATGGAATATTGTCAGAAAATGTGAAATATCCATGTAATTTATACATTTCAATATGAATGATAATACCGTCAAAATAAGTATAGTTAAATGTGATTGTGATATTTTAAAGCTTTATTATGAGATTTTATATATCCCGGGAAATATAATGGACATTTTTTTTATTCGAATGACGCATAGTTAATGTTACTTAAGGACACGATTTCTCGTTTCGTTTCGTTCCCGACATCGTGGAACTGATCTGAAAAAATTCCGCGAACGTTTATCGACGCGACGGCTGGTCCAATTACGTCCAGCCACAGACCTCGAGTTGCGTGGACCCGATCCCGAAAAGATCGGCGTACGAACAAAACCGCGCACGTCCGTGACCTCTGATCGTGGAACTAATTCAAAGTACGCGTATCATGACGGCATCACGGCGCATTAAATGCGCCGTGTGAAGTCACCGGTTGATCGATGGCGTTATTAGTCAGTGGGACCGTCGGGCGTCACAAAAGAAGCCCTTCCTTTAAATAATCGGACGGCTCTCTTGACGAGCGATTAAAAAGTTCCGTCCCGCCGGACATCCCGAGATTGATGTCGGCACGTTGCGCGAAGAATCAAGAATATTGTCTTTCCCACTTGAAACCGTAATGTCTTCGACGAAAGAGACGAACGCGCGCGCGTTCTCTCGGTCTCCGATTATAGAGAAATGTTAATCGTAACCCTGGTACAAGTATTGGACTTTTTGATGAATTTTTTAAGTTGACGTTTGAGGTGTCAGCGTAAAGCATTCAGAAAATATTAATTTTATTAGAAATATATTGGCTTTTTATGTAAATTAATTAAAATAAATACTAACTTAAATTCTTTAAATATGACAGTACGAAATAAATTGAATAGCGTTTACTCATTATTTTAATATCTGTTGATTTTCTGTCGTACCTAGCCTCGCTGCAGACGCGCATGACACTTTTGCAAAACAAATTATCTACATCTCGACTCTACTGTTATCTCGGTGTTGTAATATCGTCGCACAGCGGGCGAAATGTCGTTCCAATTATTCTTACACCGTCCGGAGTCGTGGACTCGAATACAGTATTGCGAGGAATGGCGTGCAGGGACATACGAAATTGTTTCCCGGCGTTAGATCTTGATCGCGGGATTTTGATTTGCTATAACAACGATCTGGAATTATTAACACACCGTACGAGTACAGTTGGCTGCGATTGTGCGGACAACTAATAACATTTCGTTACTATATTTTCTGGGAATCTCATTTTGTTTCTAATTTTTTATAATACTCTTTAAGTCTTCACACTTTTGCTGAAGGAATCTTTGGATTAGGGAGAACGCTCTCCCTCGGGTTATACCTTTATTTCAGAAATACTTTGTTCTACGCCGTGTTCTCTATCGTGCCCCATTTCTTCGATCACACCTTTCCCCTGATACGTCAATCGTACGTGAGTGGATTAGCGCACTCCCCTCGGCACGATCGCGCGAATAATCTCCGTCGGTTCTCACGGACGGGTACAATTATACGGCGATCGGAATTAAATGTGGAATAGGAAACGCAAACATATTGTTTTCAGTCCTCGCGGCGATTCCGCCGAGAGAGAAAGAGAGAAAGGGAGAGCAGACACGACACCGGCATGGGAGCTCGAGGGGGATGGGGGGGACAGAGTGTGGCAGGGGGCACAAGTGGCACAACATGGTGGTGAAATGAGGGAGGCGAATGACTGGTGTCGGTTACACGGGCTGGCACTGCAGCTCTCCGCGTACTTCCTAGCTAAGCTACCCTTGCGGTTACCTACCTGCCTGCGGATGCAGCCCCTTCTTCGGCCCCCTTATCGACTATACGCCGCGAAACGGGCGTATTTATATTTCTATATGTTCGTCGTTTGACCCTGGCCGTACACGACCCGTCGTTAGAGACCGTCGCTAATCACCGTCGGCCTAATCGGAGCCAGCCCGCCATTACGCCTCTGTGCCGCGGCTGGGTAATGCATCGGGGTTTAGCCGGTTAATTATCGTTGGCACGGTCAGGGTTTACGTAATCATCGTGCTATATATTACAACTCGTGTATGATGATTGTGCAGGGTTTGTACTTTAAGGCTCGGTAAATAGCACGCTTCGTTCGCCTTGACGTGATTTGTCCTCATTCGAATGGCGGATTTTTACTGTCGGGTGAGAAATCTCGATCATCAGGCAATCTTGTAAGTCGTGGAGCTTCTTAAGCAGGCGGACAGTTAGCGGTATTGAAAGTAAAGACGAGGTGCGAAGTGTAAGTGACCTTGGCGGATTAGAAACCTTAAAACTGACGCGAAGCAAGTAGAGCAGATTACGTCTATTCTGTATAGAAAAGTGATATTCTTAAGTAAGAATAATTCTAGACATAGTACGAATATCTTGTTACGTTATAGAGAAGAAGCTGCACAAATGGATAAACTCTCTTACCGGTTCAGCTCAGTTTAGAGCTCGAGTATTTTTGATTGCATGACATTTGATTAACTTAGTCATACCTCTCTCAAATATAATTTTCTGAATGTTTCACGTCTTACACCGTCTGCCGTCTATTTCTTTTCTGATATACCGATACGCGAAACGATATTAATAATCGATGTCGTACTCCACGTGTATACGCGGGATATCTCGCAGGGGCGCTCGCTTACATATGTTTTATCCGTCACGGGCCAACGAAGATTACGCATTCCGGGCCGGTTCCTGGCGCCGCGCCGCGCCGCGCAAAAGCAAAGGTACCGGGGGTAATTTCAGCGATAGTGTCTGTTAGAACAAAGGCCTGGGAATTAATTAGTAGGCGCGTATATGGCTGAGCCCCCTAGAGGGCGCAGCATATGGTGCGATCACATCATCGCATCAGCGGCACACACCACCTGGCCCTCCCTTTCACCTCTCTGCCTCTGTCTTTCGCCTGTATCTGCGTAGGGTCGAAACCGTGTCTAGATGGACACAAACCAACGGTCAGACAAAAAGACTACGAGCGAATCGACAGGGGTTGCCCCCATTCGCCGCTCCTCCGCACCGGTCAGCCTTTCCATCCCGAGCGTTCACGAGCCGTGGAAAACGTATTAGTCGCATAGCAGGATGAATTCCTGGATTTTTTCGATTGCCCGTAATTACGGTCGTCTGGGTATATATATCGTAGACAGCTGAGTCTGTCTTGCGTACGAGTGTTATTAATTCATCTATCGTTAAAAATTATGAAGTAATTGATACAAATCTATACGCGCTGTGGCTTTTATTCGCGTTAGCAATACAAAGCAGATTAGCAGTAAATTTTCAATATGAAAAATGGATATAGCTTAGTTTGTAAACGATGACTGGACAATAGTGTTATAATTACAAGCATTCTATTGTATTGTTATTATATTTATATTGCTATAAATGTACACAGAAACGATTCTATTTTTTTTTATTCAGTACAAACTATTACAAAAATAAGATAGATAATTAAAAAATGAATTAAGAAGAAATATAATATTACAAAAATAAGAAAAATAAGATAATCGCCCGCAAGCACGCTATAATTGCAAAATACATACTTTATATGATATAAAACAGAATTTGACAGTTTGTGTTTTTGGCGTTTGGTATGAGTAGCATGATGAAAGAATTGAGCGCGAGAATAGTGTGCGTTAAATGTAGATTGTATTACGTTTGTACACGAACGAGCGAGCTGCCAGAGAGGTTCTTGATACGAGAACTTTTAATTACACCCTCCGATGTTCTTTCTCGTTGACCGAGTCGCGGGTGACAGGTGCGATTCAAGCGGATCGGTATAAAGTACCGATTTCAAACTACTCACCTATGCCTAGTTAAAACTGACGTTGCTAATCCAGTCGTGGTGAATATATTAGTATAATTTACCTTTCGTCCTTCCATACCTAAGCCACATGCCGTAATTACATGAATATTAATGTCTACATTTTAACTAACATCTGTCAATTCGCGCGATCGTTTCTATTTTGACCTATTTCAAGTGCTCATTGATCGGAGCAATTTCGAATTTGTAAGAAATATCCGATTTTTTAATATTTCTGAAATAAATACTTGAATGATCTTAAAATCTCACATTTAATTATTCATAATTTATTAACATCTATATTTTATTTTTAAAAAACTCGACTAAGGAATCTATCACTAAAATCAAATTTTTACATTTTTGTTCCGGTTTTAACCCGAGAACGGACGTCTTATCTTTTTTTTTTGCATAAACAGTCACTTGGGGCTATTTTTACACCCCAATTAAAAGTCATTGTTATTAATTACATACTGCATTTTTTAATTAAATTGTTCTATAATTTATCAGTATTTGAGGACAGATTTGTATACAGATTTACTCAACACATTCCGGAAAAAAGTAAGAGACCAAGAAATATTTAAAAAACGAAAGAAGCATGAAAATTACTATAACGTGAGCTTCATTTTTTCGACACTAAGGTGTTTAAGTGGCCCCAGGTGTCCGTTCTCGGGTTTAAATAAGATTGTCCCGTTACCAAAATAATAATAAAATTAAAATTAAAAAGGCTGTATTAAAGATGTTAAAAAAATTAAAGTGCTTAGAAAACGTTCGTTCAAAGCGTCGTGTTCTCTCCATCGCGTTAAATCTGGCGGATTAGTCTCGCCCGGTCATCCTCGGGCATCCAACGATCTCGAGGATACCGTAAATGGACGCGCGAGGATACATCAGCCGAGAGCGAGTCGAGAAAACGCGCGGTATCGATTACCATCCCCCGGCGTGACGTTGTGGCAAATCACCGGATATCAAGCTGAGGTATGATGATTGTTGATACCAGCAAAATGCGCAACGAGCCCGCTAATATTCCATCGCCTCTGCCGCCGCCATGCCACCGCCACCGCCACCGCCGCCTTTCACCTCCGCGGGAACGGACGCGGACGACTTCTCGTCGTCGGCGTGCCGCGAGTTAAAGCGATTTGCGGCAAGAAAACCCGCGACGAATGCCGAAGTAAGCGTGGCTCGGCGAAAAAAAGAGAAGAAATAGACAAAAACTCGCGGTCGTCTTGTTGTTGCTCCCTCCGCCGAGGGAGACATATTACTTCGCGATTTACTGGCGCTCGAGAACCAGATCGCTCGAAAGTGCTGTTCACATTTACGGTTTCTTGTGGATGACACAGTTGGTTTTTATACATATTGCATTCCCTTGTCATATAACGCGGAAAATAAATTATCTATTTTGATAAGAAAAATTGTATTAAGGTTGATGATACTCATTTATTAATGTTAATTAAAATAGATTATATGAAATGAACATTTGCTTTGAAAGCAAACACATCAAGCCGAGTAATTAAGCTGCAAGGAATGCAACATAAATAATTTTCGCTCTTCTTTCCGTCTTCCGTTTCTTATCTGTCTCGTCTTTAGACTCTCTTTTTGAACGAAATAATCTATTACCTCCGTTTGATGGATTATATATCGTTGACGTTCATCAAGAAAAGACTTTCTTCTGTCACATATTTCGGGCAACATCTGGAAACATACATATATGTATAGTATTAGACTCTTATTTCTAATCAATTGATGGCATCTACGTGAATCTGATCGACCGCTATCCACTTTCCGTCTATCAAACAATCAGCATTTGGCTGCTGAAGTATTGATAAAACTATTATTCAACGGAATTAATGTCGATGATATGGTCTGACCTTCACGCAGCAGGTAGCTACCATTCCGCTCGGTGCAACTTTTCGCTCCCGACAAGCGAGTCCGGTTATTTGAACCGTCTAGTATAGACCCGGTACCCCGATTTCGGCGGAAAGACCGACTTCGTCGTCTCTTACGGTCGATCAAGCCGCGACTGTGAGCTGCGATTCTTCGACGATCGATCGGGGAGACTGTGCTCTCTCTCCGAGGCCGTTTTCCCACGAAGTTGAAGAAGGAGAACGGAGCGAGAGCGCAGCCGAGCGGAGCGGAGCGGCGGCACGGTATACGCGAGGTTGAAGAGGATTCGGGAGGGTCGGGCCCTTTTGCGGAGAGACCCCAACCGGAGACAAATTCCAGAAAAATGTGCCTTCTCGAGTGCGAAGAGGGAAATAAAACGAAACGCGTGTCTCGAGTGTCGGCACGACGAGAGCGACGTGGCGTGTGTATGTGCACGCGCGTCGATGCATCATGCATCGTTGAACCCAGAGGATCTCCCTGTCTGTGCCTCTCCTCGTCGTTCTCTCCTCTTCTCTCGCGAGGTGCACTCGCCGGGCGAAGTTGCTTGAGCATATACGGGGATTTTGGGCGAGCTCGGCGAGCGTAATTCGGCAGCCGCGTAACGGGGCGGCTCACCTTTCATGCCTCGATCGTCCAGCCTCGAAAAGGGACCAAGACACCTCGCGGGGGCACAAGAGGGGCCCCGACGTCGTCGCGCCGTTCTTCTTGTTGCGATCGCTACCGAATGAACGCCGGTGAGTGCTCGTGGCTGATGGTCTTGCTCGAAGAGAGCAGAACGGAAAGGACGAGAGTGGAACGAGCGTCATTTGCGTGCGTGGAGCTCGCGAAATTCGTTTATGCCGCGCGCTGGGCCTGAGTCACTCGGCTCGGTATATTTGTCTTCCAAATGAATACTCGAGAGGAGACACACGCGGTACAATACCTTCTTCGAACGCCAGCAATGCCTGAAAGTCTTGCCACGAAGTGAATAACGCGAGTATATATCGTTCATGTTAATTTTATTTTATTTTATTTTTTTATTAATTTCTCTGATGAATTATTTTGCGGAGAAATTTAGATGTGGTAAGCGCTTTGTTTTATTATAAATTAAACTCTCCGAGATAAACATTATATTTAATTAATAATTTTATTAAATGCAGCGTGTAATATAAGATAAATTAAGTAACACGTACCTTTGAAAACCCGACAAAGTTTATAATAAAATAAAGTGGTTAAGCGTTAAACGTTATTTAATTATTGAAGGCTTGGCCAAAAATTTTTCGTCGAAAGATATTATTTTTCATGCGTGATTAGTCGTGATTAGTCGTTATGTATGCTGAATTAAATTACGATTGAAACTCGACGCGACCGCGATTTCCCCATCGTGGTATTTCATCGCAGGGTAATTTCCTTTCGTATTTTCTCACCGTTAATCGAGTCGCGGGACATTACGGATAGATTGTAACAATGCGGGATTGCAAATGGAATGGCACGTATGATACGCGCGCTTACCGCGCGCTCGCTGCGAGCAATTTGGGAAAGCGCAATGTGTATAATTTAATTCCGTGCAAACCATAGCCTTGTTATGCGCATTATGTCGTACCACGTACGCGCGTATACATGCGATATATGCTGATGAGTCAGAGTGAATCATATATTGGCGATCAATTTTATAGTCCGTATATATGCCGCATCGCGTACACACACTCAGAGCTCTTCGCGTCCACGAAGCGCGTGCATTGCATCTTTAAGCATCGATCGGCTTTGATGCATTTAATTAGTCGTGGTTTATCTCGAAATATACTTGGAATCTCCGAGTACCTGGTAAATTGAACGTTTCGCGTTACAGACTTTTTTTTAACTTTTCGATAAATTTGATTGCTGTACATAATTTACCTTACACTTTATTTCTCCTGTATAACGCGAAATTAGCTAGCGTAATTACGTGAGACTAATTAAATAATTTATAACTATAATTGATGAAATTAATAGCCAAGTTATTAATATTCACGTAGCTTTTTGATAGTTACATATTTTAAATAGCATTCTTAATATATTTTAAATAGTGTTTTGATAAGTACGATTTATAAGAAACTCAATTATTACAGAATTATTTATAGACATTCTGATTTACTCCCAGCACTTTGATTATTAATTTTCCAAAACGAATTTCGACTACAATCACATCGACCGGTTGTTCAATATAAGTCTTTCGCACACAAATCCTCGGAGGAGATATTAAAACTAGTAATGGCATACGATCATCGCTCTCCCCCTTCTCTGGCCGGCATCACTTTTCGAGAGTTAATGTCGACGATATTTTACGCACAGGATCCCCGCAATAGGCGTGTAAAATGATTTGCTGTAAATCTATCGTCTACCTGGTCGCCACCACCTCCGCGAGACGCGCACCTGGCGATATCTCACAGTATCTTTCAGCTCTGTGCAAGAGAGAGAGCGAGAGAAAGAGAGAAAAAGAAAGAGGAGAGGAGGGATGAGAAGGGGATGAAATTATGTTCTCTCCTTTATATTTGAAAGGGCACAGCTGTGAACACCGTGTTCCTCCACGTGCCGCCTGTTTTCCGCTCTAGCGTGCCAAAGGTGTATAGGGACTTCCAACTCCACCCGCTCCGCTCCGAGAAAGAGAACAACGTGGAAACAACGTGAGAAGGTGGGGTCGGAGGGTGGAGAGATTTTGCGGGATACGCGTACTGAAACTTAACGCGAGAAAGAAAGAAAAGAATGGAAATTGCGAAGTAGAGAACTGGAGCGGGCGCGCGCTCACTTACGCGCGCGATTGTTCCGTGAATGACGGACTTACTCACGATGTTACGGGATAATTTCGCTAGATAATGAGTTTACGTCAGTTGCAGTTCTTGTCAGAAATACAGCTGTAGTATATGCCGGACTACCGTCATACTCTTCGCTATTGCCAAAGAAACTTCTTTTAGAATAGAATTTCAAAATAGAATATAATGTGTGTCATAAGTCACACGTTTCCATATATATATTTTTGTAAATTTTACTGAACATTATTAGAGAGCATTTTTTTCTTTTTATTAAGTCTCAAAGTAAATTTTCATTTATATATCCGACAAATTAGAATCATGGCAATAAGAAGCCGATTTTCTTAGTATTATATTTATGAACCGTAAATAATTTCTGTAATTTATTATTTATTATAGTCTTTCATTGCATATCAAAGTATTATATTTACTTAACCATTATAAACCTAGTTTGAGAATTTTTTCGAAGAAAATGATCTTCTCGGAGAGTTACGCTTTTATGGTTTCCAGCGATGATCGTCATCAAAATCGCAATAAACCGATTATCCGCGTCACCGGTACCGGTCGCAGGTAGATCAGCCGGCGATTGCTACAGGTCGTTTCACGGTGATTTTCGGGTACAAGTCGGTCGGGAAAGGCACTAGCGGAGACTGAAAGACGATCACCGGTATCCCGCTGAGAGAGCGAATCCCTCGCGTTACCTAGAGGCCTTCATTAAACTGACACCGATGGTGAATCGGTGGTACGAATCACGTAATCCGCCAGTCGCTGGATCTCTTCCATTTGACAGATCGAGGGCCCCAGTCTTTTTCGCATTTCTCTTCATTCCGATTCCTCGCTTCGCGCCCGGCGCTTCGCCATTGGTTCCGCTCGAGGCACAGTCTTTAATAAAAGGGTTCTTACAAACAAAGTTTTCCTCCTGGCTCTCTTTGCTCTCTATCTGTTCCGTTATATTTTTGCAGTCGTCCAGCTTCTCTACCTCATTTTGAAGAAACGACTTTCCGCTAACACTCGTTTATTTCCTCGGCATCATGTAGAGAACTGATCAGCGGTGCCACTCTTTTCCGTTAAAGACCTAATGATGAAGGTAATGGATGGATAGACGGGCGAATAGATAGATGAACGATTGGGAGAGTCTATACACGAATCATTCTTTTAATGTGTGCTCTCCGTGACTTGTTGATGATTGTTCGAGAACGGTCATGCAATCGTGTTCTATTCTGGCTAATATGAAGATAGGTAGATATCATCACCTGGCGGCCAGGCTGCGCGATGTCAATTCGTTGTGAGGAGATTAGGCGACGCGGTGCCGGCTGCATGAATTGGTAAAGCGGCAGCCGCGCGTGCTTCGTTAGTCATTCAATAGTGACGATGATGAAACTCCTACTTAACGTAGTTCTTTATAGAGTCTAAAGATGTCTCAAATCATGACGCCCCGACCTTTGATATTCGTCGGCGCATCGAAGTGAAGCTTGTGCGGCAGCTGGTACCGCTACAATTAACGTTCTTTTCTAATAATATTATATTGTGCATTTATTTAGTATTTATTTAAAATGAAATATGACGAATATTCTTTCACGGCATTAACTACATCTTAGTGCAATGTAGAAATTTGTAATTAAGATTGCGTGACTATTGGAAGGGACTTTAACATGACGCATAAACAATACTCTAAAAACTATAACGCGTCCATTTATAAGAAAGTATTGCGCTGTAAGGATGAGAAAACTACTTTGAGTTCAGCCACGCACGCTCTAACTGTTTTTAATCTTTTCTCAACTTTGCATGTTCATTACTAGCGTAGCGTGTTAATTGCAGCCACGTCATTCCGAGGACTGTGTCCGACACAAATGAGCAAGAAAATATTATTCTGGCTGTCTCGCGACACAAATATGCATTGGCACGCATGGAACTCGCAAAATTTACCGTTTCGAGAGATTTTAGGGAAACGTTGTTCCAGGAGGTAATTATATAAAAAAACGGCAGGAATCTCTAAGAATGTCGTAGCGGTCTAGAAATATCTCGATGCACGAAATCACGTATCATAAAAATGTTTTTCTGTTCCGATTTGATTTAAATGCGAGGATTGTGGAGGGAAGAACGAGAGTAATACTTTATACATGAATTATGCATGCAGGCATTTTAAACGAAATATATAGATATATATTCAAATATTTTCAGAGAGGGATGTATGCTAAATATTATTTCTTATTATACTATTTATTGGTATATTCAGAATTTATTAAGTAAATAAAAAATAAGGAAACATTTTCACAAATATAGAAAATACGGTTGAGAATTGATTCCATGACAAACGTAGCGTTTTCATTTTTTGTTACAATTCTATTACTATACATAGCTCTAATTATTCATAAAATAAGAATAAAATTTGTATGAGAGATTACGCTGTTTGGAGAGAGAACTATGCAAATTATTCTGTTATCAGTTCTCCCAAAAGCAGGATTGTCAAAGTTACGAATATATCCATCTATAAAGTTTGTATATATCTAGAATTTCATCTTTTGCCTTATAGCTCTATTATGTATGAGTCTAGTGCGCGATATTGGCGAAGGGTTTTTTTTAACGCATGATTTTTGACGGCTATAAAACCAGTTCAAAGGAAGCAATGATAAAATAGCTTT
Organism: Temnothorax curvispinosus; assembly: GCF_003070985.1. Lineage (NCBI taxonomy): Eukaryota > Metazoa > Arthropoda > Insecta > Hymenoptera > Formicidae > Temnothorax > Temnothorax curvispinosus. The sequence goes on from NW_020227929.1 coordinate 111,403, forward strand.
ACATCACGATTCCTAAAACTTTATCAGTCGCTCTCGAACAGTATCTTTTATGGAAATGCCGCCGGTGCTCGCGTCGTTATGATGAGGAAAGTTGCTTTACGTCGGTCAGAAAAGAGGGTGAAAAGAGTTTAGGGGAGACGAAAGAAAGAAAAGATGACTCGGTGAAGATAACGTTAAGGGAGAAGCACGTGATTTGAGTATATGTACACAGCGTTGGTTCAGTACCTTCGTGTTCAGGAAATGGAAAAAAAATATCGCTATCAGGAGCATGTTTGCATTAAAAT
>NW_020227929.1:111786-116038 GCF_003070985.1 Temnothorax curvispinosus
AAATCTGTACTTCCGTAATTTTTTCTCGTTTTCTATATATCCTTAAGGGGATGCTGGAGCCGTCTGTTTTACCGGCATTTTTTGTCGGCACGTAGCGTCGTATTAATTTGACAGAATTAAAAATCCTTCTCCAGAATTGCAGTACATACATTAATGATTCGGGGGAACTCCGATTTTATATAGAAAACGAGAAAAAATTACGGAAGTACAGATTTCCTTATCCTACTCTTATCCCAATATGGCGTCTCGAGTTGCGGCGAGCTGTCAGCTCGTCACAAGATGTATTTCATATAAGAGATATACCATTGGTACGAACGCGAAAACAAGTTCCCCCGAATTGCACAACAAGAAAAACATCGATAAACCCTCCAAATCAAGATTTGGAAGCGTAATATAAAAGTATAATGTCGGTGTGCATTGTGCGTATGTGTGCGTGCAATGTAGCGTGCTATCCTTGTCTATATCTTTGTCTATACAAGGACAGATATAGTTCGCCGGTCTTCTTTACCGACGCCGATCGAGTTCGGCTACGGCTCCAGCATCCCCTTAAATGTTCAACTGTTCAGAACATTTTTAAATAAACGTTTTCGTATGGTTTAGAAGTATAATGACATATTTCTATCAGTCGATCATTAATCGTAGTTATACGAAATTATTAATACTATTATATTGATTTTAAATGTAAAAATAAAAATTAATGTTCACATTTAGTCTTTAAAAAATTTATAAGTTTACACTAAGTTTGATATATTGCATTTGAGGTAATTATCTTTGGACTTATTATATCGAAATGAGAAAACGACAGATTATCATGTAATAAGATAGTCGAGGAATTTGATAAAAATATATTTATTTAGCAATTAACACTTTTACGATTTTTACAAAAATGCTGGAATCGGTCGAGGAACAAGGCTAAGGGTGATCCAAGTTTGATTATCGGTAGACCTGGCAAAAAAAAAAAGAAGCAAAGGGAGTGAGCATGACGGCAAAGGAGAGCGAACAAAGGGTGGATCAATGGTGGATATAAAAAAGGGTCGAGAAACTCGTAGTTTGCGTATATGCTAATATCGGCGCTCTGATTGGGGACGATAAACAAAGCAATTATACGAAAAGGGCGGTATCCCGTAGGTGCGGCAACCAAGTAGTGTCTATTGCCGCGACAAGGACAAAGTATCTCGAATAAAAACATTTTGAATTAATTGGGCCAAATGACTTCTGGGCTAATAATGGCAGTGATAACCGTCATGGCGAATAACGCGGACCCGCTGAGAGAGTGATGTACGGCTTAACGTGTTAGTAAAATGGGTATTTGCCCCGCAAACCGACCGATGTATACGGCGACGGTGGAAGGCAGCCGCGATATACGGAAAATTAAATCCCCGCAAGATAATCTAATACGTGCGATTAGAATTTTGTCGCTCAATAATGTGACTGACAATTTCGCAAGAGACATAAAATATTCAACGTAAATAAAATTTGAGTATTGAAGATTAAAATGAGAAAGTAATTAGCGTAAAAATATCTAAAAATCTAATATTTTATTTTATTTGCTAAATGCCTATTTAGCATTAATGATATTACAATTAAGATAAATACAATTTTCGATGTAAATGTTTTAGTTATGAAACTTGCTTAGCTGGAAAATTAATAATTTTCAAAAAAATAATGCTGCATTTATTATATGTATATTACAAATTCTCTTCTTGTAAAAAGATTTTTTGTCATTAAAATAAAATTATAGTTGTGTCTGGAATATATTTCTACATTCTAATTCACAAGAGATATAGTTATAGACAGAATAAATAATTGTAAATATTTTAAATTATAAACAAATTTTTAATAAATTCAATTATAAATAAGAATCAAATTACAACTGGATCGCTAAATAATACTAAAGAAAATATTAAAGGATGTATCTAGGAGTAAATAAAATAAGGATATATCATCTTTTTTAGCAATCTGACTTTGCATGCTTTACCTTAGGTCTGCTTTATGATTTATAAAGCTATTATTTGCGCTGTGTGTCTTCTAATCTGATAATCTTTTTGCAAACATCCTGATATTATCAAATTCTACATAATTCAGGGTGCTGCGTTTTTCGCAAATCATGTTGTTTCATCATATCTGCGTGGACGCCAGCACGCTTTTTGCGCCTCCCACTTCCATGCATCGTAATTATATCCCTTAATTAATTGAGGACGGTAATCCTTTTATATGTTAATAATTTACCGTCTCGTCAGATAATGCCCTTTGCAATTAACGCAGCGTGCACCGTACCTTTATTTAAGGTATTAAACGTAATTAAGAGGTCGTTAATTCCTCCGAAAAAAAATTCGATCCTAAAATTTTCTAACCGATAACTATATCCGACATTTCCGACATGTTTGATAAAACGTGTCAGATACGACTGACAGGTCGTACAATATCAATATAAATTAAAAATTAATTACATTGGAAATTTATTGTAGGGTAAACTCGGGTAAGATAGCCATAGGGAAAAGATGGCCAACCTATGTTCTTTCAATCTAGCTCGCCATGAAACATCGAATGAACATGAGTTGGCCATGCTTTTCTGTATGGCCATCTTACCCGAATTTACCCTATATTTCTAAATTTGTTATTTTTAAGCGATATATTAAGCTGTAATTCAGAATTTTCTTAATTCACATCCTAATATGATTAGGCAGCATTATCTTTCAGATACTTTACGTTTCAATTACTTTACATACATACTTTTATCAATCTCTTCAATAATACTTTTTAATTCTGATAACTTATTATTTTCTTCAGTTTGGTTTAACAGTAGCCTAAGTAATTATTTGAATTTGTAAAAAGGCAAAAGTTGGAAAATTAAAAAACTAATTCATTATCCTCGCTTTTATTAAGTAGATTGTTATTTTTTAAATGCCCAAGCGCTTAATGCCCATACTTGTAACGTTGTAAATTTAAGTCATTGCAAGTAAATTCTGGATCGTCGCGTCGGAGGATCGCGTCGAAATTAGGTGGCGGCGAAGGTGACAAAAAAAGGAAGGCAGGGACACCGAGATTTTATCGGAACCTTTCATTGAACTCGCGGCGCGCGTACGCCCGGGCGGAAACAAGCTCGGCGATGGCGCGGGCGGGCGCAGCGCCGCACTGGCGCGCGGCGCGCGGCGTGGCTCGGCGGCAACGGCACGCCAATCAGCATTAGCAGAAATGTATTCATGCCACGAAATCATTTAATGCCCTTAATGAAATGCGCTGGTAATTACGGAGTGCGCCGGGAGTCATTCATATTGCATGAGGGCTCCGGAGTAGCGGCGGCAGCGGTGCAGCGGCGGCGCGGCAGCGCGGCCACCGCGAGGTGATGCATGCCGTTCGCGCGCTGTCGTTACATTGAAACACATGTTGCGAATTTCTAATGACGCCGAGAGACGTCGCGAATTATTCCCCGCCGGGCCTAATCGAGGGCGAGGCGCGCGCGGGGGTCACGCCTTGATTATGCGCTAGAAAGACATATGTGATGTTTAAAGGCCGCGCGAGTCGCGCTCGATCCGCGCGATTAGTGATCTCGCCGATCGACTGGCTAGCAGCTGGCCGGTATCGCGTGTGGCTAAATTACGTTAAACGCGTAAGTAGTAGCGACATTAATCGAAACGGAGGCGGTAAAGATATATTGCCGATCGCAGATACGATACGGAGGATCGATGTCTCGCTGTTGTACCTGTTTAGTTCGTATTCTGAAAGGGCTTCTCTTATACGTCGGCGAGTGTTTCATTTCGTCAATTTAATACGAGCTAGCTTATTGAAGCGGAATCGTTGCAAAAAGATAATTTACTAAATATTAATTTATCTTATTGCAGAATGATCTAGTCAATATATATGTAACTACTTCGTATTCCCGGAGTGTTATAAATGTCTGAGAAAAAGTTTCACTATTTCCGGTCCACGACAGTTTCTCACACGACCTAAATGAGATCAGAGTGAAGATCAAGCGGTAACGTCTGATAACCACTTAGCGCGACTTTGAGGGATTAACGCGACCTTAACGTCTTAACGCCGGTAGCCGGTCAAAGGGTTAAAGACTGTCATTAATATCAATCGAGTTCCTCGATTGATCCAGAGCTAAGCCCGAGAATGTGCGATAGGCATCGCGTCTTGTGATCCTGGGGAACGATTTATAGATCTCAGCCCGCCGTGGCCCGTCTAGCGCGGTGAGATCGCCGGTTAAAAATGGGTTCGACCCCTGTCATTGGGACTATATTTCTCGGGA
>NW_020227930.1:0-1708 GCF_003070985.1 Temnothorax curvispinosus
GGAAGAGATTTTATCACCTCTCAATATACATATAAAATTTATCTTGTCATGGTTTCATTTGATTACTCCGGCGTTTTTATATTTGTGATTCAATTAGATTATTATTTATTTTGTTTATATTATTAGAAAATTGTTTAATGTTTTAGTCTAGTAGACTAATGTTTAATGTTTTAGTGTGTTAACTTAAACATTATCATGTTTTAATATTTATCGGAATTTACGTTGCGACTCTCAGAAACTTGTTATTTTATTCTTTTGACGCACTTAACATGTAAGTTCTCACGATGTACTTGCGATATGTCTCCCACTTTTTCATATTTTATATCTGACATACTTATATTGACATATTATTTGTTCTAGCGTGGCGTTCGCATGATGTGGTTTGGGCGCAACGTCTTGCGACGCATGATTTATTGTTGCGTATAATTATGTATAATCTCACTTGAGAAAGACCCAATCGGGGTCGAAACGTTGTGAGACGAATAAATACTTAGAAATTGACCAGTTGAGTCGCTTAATCTCGATTATTTTAATATTTATCTTCTTCTTTTATATTCATAGTAATCCGTTCCGAAGAAGACTAATTATAATAAGTACAGTCGAAATGTTACCCATGTGTATTGTTTATTTAATAAAGTGTTTTTATTTTTATCCAATATTCTTTTGTTGTTGCTTGTAATTTAGCCGTAATTTGGCCAATTGAACATGCATAGGTAAAATAAATTTAATAAGAGTAAAAGAACATTATATACTACAATTATTTCTCATAATTAATAATATAATTATTGGTATGCATTTAAATATTACATGTAATATTATTATGCTGAAATAAAGGTTTTTAATGTAAGACTTTTTTAGATAGAAAAGCATATGTATAGAACCGTGATTTTTATACATTACATTTGCGAATTTTAATTTTTAAGTTTATAAATATTTATTTATTTAATTATATTTGCAATCTTTATATATTTATAAATTTCTAATATATATACACATAAATATTTATTTATAAATATAAAAATTAAAATTTGTAAGTATAAACGCAAATATAACGTATAGCGCATCGTCAATTTGCCAACTCGAGACTCGGCACTCGGCGAGACACGAGACACGAGACGCGAAACCCGAAATGCGTGGCATCGTGGTATAGCCGGCGCGTGCTAACGGCAACGCCGCGCCGGCAACGTCACAGCTCAAGAGAGAAGGAGACAGCAGATCGTATGTCTGTCCTTCTCTCCCCGCTCAAAGCTTGCCGAGTGCCGAGCGTACACGGACAGAAGAGGGGTTTGCGCGACCAGCATATCCCCTCCATCTGAGTAGTTCGGATACGAACCATAGCACGGACACGAACCATGTGTGTACCGTTACCGAGCGTAACGACGTAGTTGACGTCCACTTTCTCAGGCGGCGCGTCAGTATACGTCCGCTGGAACGGAATGATCCCGGTGGCCGCTCTCAGATTTCTGTTCAGGTTAAGACAAAGGAATGGTTTACAGTATTAGGAAAAGATAGTAAGGAAAGGTTGGAAAAACTTTGGAATGATAAATTGGACACCACCAAAGCGGAGGTATTGCTAAAAGTTGTTAGGGAAAGGGATGCGAAAGAAAAAGAAGATAGATATAGGAAGTCAATAGGTTGTGAGAGAGGCTGTGAGATAAGTAGTTAGTGCAATATGATTCATTAAGAATCGAGGCTCGTGCGTGCTTTG
>NW_020227931.1:0-2435 GCF_003070985.1 Temnothorax curvispinosus
ACGAAGTGCTTTTTCAGCTCGTCGATGTCCTGAATCTCCTCGCTCATCTGGTCCCTCGACAGACGCAGATGCTGCTTGTCTGCCGCGCTTGCCAGCATCGTCGTATCGTTCTGGGACATCTCCTGGCATATCGCACCCTCCTTCGAATTCCTGAGAACCTGGTCGTCGCGGCAGCATTTCCTGATGCAGTTGCGCAATCTGCAAGTGCAACCGTAAGTGAAATTGCCGCCGGTCCAGCGCAATTCGGCCGGATAGTCGATGCCGTTGTGGAAAATGCTGCCGTTTTTGTTCTCCGCGCCGTCAACGCCGTTCTTCGGACCGAGGACCACGCTGAGCGATGGCGAGCAGCGCGGATCGTTGCTCAGCGACGACGGCGGGCCGTCGGTAGCGGCGTCGACGACGGCATCGTTGGCACCGTCGGCCGTCAGCAGACCGCATGCAGCGAGGAGGATCGTCAAATTGAAGGAGCGGCCGCGCATCGCGACAAGGGCGACGAAGAGCGTAAACTATCGGCCGGAACCCGTGCGACGATCATCCGCGGTGGCTCCGCTTCGCGCCCGGCGCTCGGCGCCCGGCACATCTGCGTCGGAGGATGCGCGCCGCGACGAAGCGTCGCGACGCTTCGCGCTCGCACGCCCACGACGAGACTTTTCCCCGCTCGGGGAAGAAGGCCTGCATTCTTGGACGGAAGATGACGCGCGTCCGCTTATCTCCAGCACATATTAATGAGCCCCAGATAACCCACATGTCTCAAATCGCGACAGATGACGGGAAAGATGTCTTTAAGATGTCTTATGTAATGTAACGTTTTTAAGACAACATATATGTTCCAATTTGGAATATTATGTGCACTGGGGGCCGCTTGGGTTTAAAATCCGGATCGATCGCTGGAACCTTTTGCCTTTCGTTTCCGCAAATCTTGCGCTTCGCTCGGGATCTGAAAGCTTTGACGAAAGGCAGGAATAAACGCGTGTTCTTCATTTATAAATAGTACTGTATTAGTGTATTCAGAGGACTTGGTTAAATGGCGTGTGTGCGAGTGGTAACGGTGAAAGGGCGTTGTGTGGTTTTAGCTTTGTTTCTGTTTAAAGATTAGTATGAGGCGAGTAGGGGTAATGGAAATATAGGGTGCAAGCAGTAGGGTAGAAGCGTTGAGAATGAAGGGAGAGTAATGCATTCAGTAAAGAATGTTTATACATGTATAGCTATGCTTACGTTGTCAGTGTTTGGAGACGAGGATCGAGGAAAGTAGATCTACCAGTCGTTTTATGAAACTGTATCAACCGCGGCTTGTAACGACAAAAGTTAGATTAGTTTTGAATCCTTCCTTGAATCCTTGATTTTCCTTGAGTCTCCCTTATTCTGCCGCTGCATTGTTGATCAATGTAATTCTTATGCGCGCACATGCATCTCTCGCTTCTTTGCCCGTGGAAGAAGCAAACGGAATATTACAATTACCCAACAATCGTACCTAGTAACGTGTTCCTGTTCAAACTCTCGAAAAAGTTCAAGAAAATGCAGGAGTATCGTGGACTTTTCTCTCTTCGAGCGATTCGAATGTGTGCTGCCATCACAATTCAATACCCGCGCCATCTACACGCAAAACGCGGAAACTCGTCAGGCGTTGCAGTTGCCGACTGTCGATAATCGGTCAGTTTTATCAAAATTATTAATCGATGCGATCGATAATTATCGATAATAAGAAAGTTACGATTATTCCCGGTTGCTAGGTTACCGCATGCTTACGACATGGCGCTTCTTAAATTCGTGAAATTATTCTCAAACACCTGCGTCGTTTATTTTTGCAAATGTTGTATCTGCAATTTGCAAAATATTGTATCTGCAATTTGCAAAATATTGAATCTACAAATTCTTACGTACATACTACGATCGCATACGCGGTTCAAATTGGATGAGGTTAACTCGTAAACAGCGTGAAGGACGAGATTTCAAGCTGCCTATCCCATCTGTCTGACCTGCTTCTATATTATTATTTTTTTGTTTTCTCTTCCGAGAAGAGCTCGGTTGCATATCCGTTTTGTCATATTTTACAGAAGTTACGAGAGAGACGGATCTTACAAGGGCATTTAAAATCCGAGTCCGGCAATAAGAGCGAGGCCCGAACGCGCGATGCTATCGGGCTATCAGATAAGACGGATCAGCGGATTAACCTAAGCGGCCGTAATCTTATCGTCGAAATGCAAGCGAATCTCGACCGTATTGAGGAGAGAACGCAAACGCGAGAAAAACAACGGTTTAACGAGCTCGAGCGGCCCCCCAGCTGAGCAATTACCCGTGATTACGAGACGCCGCTTGCGAAACACGTTTACGATCGCGTGATAGACACCACGGAGCTTCCACTTCCTTCTGCAGTACAGTGGCACCCCAGCTGACTCGAGCTAGTTCGCCGTTGCCGTCCGTTGCGCTTGCCGATC
>NW_020227932.1:0-9025 GCF_003070985.1 Temnothorax curvispinosus
ATCGAAAGATAACATGTAAGTTGCAATAACGTTTGTAAATATTACCTTATCAAGTTGTTTCTTAGAATAGACGTGGTTTATAATATCAATTAATGCTATAGTCGTACTAATATCTCTACAAAAGTAAAACAAATGATTCTTAATTTGTATACATATATGATATGCTTTCATGATTACAACCAGAATATATTTATACGGAAGAAAATAATTTACTTACGTTTTGCTCTCTCTCAATTTTCTAATATATGATCAAGTACTAAGTTAGATAACTTAAATTTTCGAAACATGTGTGATTGGGAACATATAAAAAAATATATATCCTTTATTTTTTGATCTAGAGTAAAATATATTAAAAACGCATAAAAAACGGAGAAGGATATTCCCGCGTACAGTTCCTTGTTAGGTTTATAAAATTTTAATTATCTTTATATCAGAGATGAATCAGACAATAAAAATAAAGGTATTACAATAAGAAAGAGGCAGTATAGAATATAGTATTAGAATAAAATCTTTATTGTGTAATCAGAAATAAACACTTTACATTGTCGAATATTAAAAATTCCAAAAATTAATATACTTATACATAAATTACATATCAATAAAGAGAAAGAGAGTAAACTTAATATAAAAAATTAAATTCCTAACATAAAACAATGCAATTTAATTTAAATAATATATTATAAATATTATTAGAGGAAAGACCCCTATTATGAGACAGGATCTTAATATGAGATATTTTAAGCTAAAAGGCCTTATATAGGCCCCATCTTTTGATCCCACCATGTAAAAAATTCGTCATCTCATATTAGAATCCTGTCTCATAATATAGGGGTCTTTCCTCTATAAAATTTAAAATATTAAAATGGATATTTAGTATTTTAAATTAAATACATAAAATAATAAATTATATTTATATACACATGCACATATACATATACATATAAACATATATGTATGTACAAAATAACTAGTGAGAGAGAGACTCTTGTAATAATATTTTAATATATTCTACGCAGTCACAGAAATAACTATAAAACATAATTGTTATAAAACTCATATATAATGGACAATGAATAAGCAACATATAAATCTAAATAAATACTGGAAAATTTATTTGTTTTACTTTTAATCAAGCATTGCAGTCTTTTATTTTTTGGTCGGCTGATCTGATTCCAAACATGGAAACAAAAGTGTTTTTCTGATTCTTGATTTGAGACAAACGTACATACATCAATCTTGTTGTAAATATTCGAAATTAATTCATTTAATGTGTTTTCCAGACATTCATGAGTCTATAAAACAATTTTAATATGTTACAAATAAATTTATAATTTATTCCACTTGTTGTCAACAAATAAATGATTTTCGCACTTAAAAACAATATTTATAATATTTTCGCACATTCCATGCAGCTACAAAATGTCGAGTGTGTATTACGTATACATACGACATATATGCATAGATATACGCACACATATTTGTTTTTGCTCGTGACTTCGTAAATTGATCAAATTTTAATTAATGATTATGTTGCATGGAAAATACGAGATTATTGTGCTAACAATTATATGCATGTCATATTATATCGTGTGTAATCAAGTGACGTATAAAGTGGCACATGTTTAATAATAAATGTTGATAATACATTTTCTTGTAATTGTGATAATACCTTCAAAGGAAGGTATGCAAAATTGAGGTTTTGGAAACTATTTAAAGAAATACGTATTCTTACATGTATATTTTGAGCCGTAGAATGGCTATGAAATTTATGCCTGTAAGAGAAAACGTGGAAGATGGAGTAAAATGAGAAAAAAATGTGAATTATTAAAACCCCGGACAGAGTTTTTAATTAATTTTTAACTAATATTTTTACGTTCAATTTTCTTACGTATTTTGAATCGCAGAATCTTTAGCCAGCTGTCTGGGGGTACTCAACATATAAAGGGTGTCCCAAAAGTATGGAAACGATCAAATATCTTATAAATAATAGATTTTAGAAAAAATAGTTTTTAACAAAAGTTGTTCAAATCAATGAGTAGAAAGAGATAATACAATAAAAATTAAATTAAAAACTTCTTTTTTTCGTCAGTAAAAATTAATAAGCCGTATTATTTGACCAAACTGACGTTGCGTATAATATCGTATTACATTAATTCAATCCTCAAGAATTGACGTTTCGACACTCGTTTTGTGTCCTTATTTAGAGTACTAAACCTACGAAGTCATGTTACATAAAATAATCTATCGAGGTATAGGGTTAAGAGGTAACATGCGATGTGCTACATCGCATTATTACTTAATTCAGGATGGATCGCAGCTCCTTCATTTTAATAATTAGACAACTTCGAAATCTGACAAAGTGTTAAACTGCAAGAAATTCACGTGCGACTAATATGAGATAGGTATATATTTTCCGTTCTTACGCCCTTTGTTCCTCGTTGCGATAGATTATTTTATGTAACATGACTTCGTAGGTTTAGTACTCTGGATAAGGACACAAAACGAGTGTCGAAACGTCAATTCTTGAGGATTAAATTAATGTAATACGACATTATACGCAAGTCAGTTTGGTCAAATAATACCGCTTAATACAAATTAAGTAGGGGTTTTTATTTGATAAAATAAAGTTGGCCTTGATCTGACTTTGGCAACGTCACTTATGATCAAACTATAACTGCCATTAAATGCGTCTTTTTAAACCTTACGACTTCTGTCTAAAACATTTTTTTCTAAAATCTATTATTTATATATTCGATTGTTTCCAGATATTTAGGACCTTTATATGTTGAGTACCCCTAGATTGCTGGCTCAAGATTCTGTGACTCAAAATATCTAAGAAAACGTAAAAACAATAGTTAAAAATTAATTAAAAATTCCGTTGTGGAGTTTTAACGATTTCACGTTTTTTCTCATTTTTCTCCATTTTCTACGTTTTTTCCGCCATAACTGTAATTTTTATAGCTATTTTCAAATTCTAAGAAATGTAAGAATAAGTAAGATTTATTTGTTTCTCCAACAGATCCCAAAACCTCAATTTTGCATTTCCTCTGCTTTTATGTATAAATTCTTACCTTGCTAAATACTTTTAAGTTAATGGACTTAAGATTAGTATTACGAACACTGAATTCCCACAGGAAATTCCTCTTTATATTCTTCATTAATTTCTTTACCTAAAACACGGATTATTTTATATACTATTTCCTATCTATAAATAAGTTTAATCTCAATATAGAATAGGGTAGACCGGGGCACGTTGTCACGTGGGGCACGTTGTCATTTTGGCTTTATTTAAAAAACTAATAACCGGAGGACAGCACCCGTCATTCCCAAAACGTGTTAGTGTATGCCCATCTTTGGTGTGTTTACAGTCTTGAGATTGCGCCAGCCGTGTTGACGTAAAATCAACTTGAAAGTTTTTTGCGATCGTAAGTAAAATTTTATTGTCTAATATTCAACGTACTGGACATGAAGCTTATATTTTTTCAGAATAAATCTTTATATTATCTTAAAGTATGTATTTTTACCTACCGCGTGCAGTACCTAATTTTACGAATATCTCAAACGTGTCGGACATGAGGCTGTTTTGAAGTAAAAAAATGCCCTCGGGGCACGTTGTCACGAATTTGATGGGAATCTATTGCGAATTTTCGGATGACGATAACAAATAAAAATATTTTATGTTTAATCACCGACATGATTATAAAAGAAAAAATGTTTATCAATAAGTTGCGCATTCGAGTGGAATTCTTGCCTATTTAGATTAAGACGAATTCGTGCTTTTTGTACTTGTTTGAAATAAAATAAATGTTTCTGTGAAGGATTTTACTTTTTTACATTGCAGCGCACTATAATATATTGATATTTACGTTGTATACAGTTTGGATTACATTTTGCATGCAATTACATTTGATGTGACAACGTGCCCCGTGACCGGGGTGCGAACTGTCGTTATTTATTGTTATGTAACAACTGTAGAGTAACAATCACACAAAATTCGATACTGTCCAATTGAAGCTGAGGGTTCACTCGAAATTTTGGCATATCAAAGTACTCTTAAATATTAAATGTAAAAAATACAAAAAATATTGAAAAAAATGTGTGACAACGTGCCCCGGTCTACCCTATATTTAATTGCTACTATATATTTCAGTTATTTTGTATTAAATTATTCTTTCACTACAATTAGATTGATTATGCTAAAGATTACAACAATATAAAGTGTATAAAATGGAAAAATAACATGTGAGTATAGCAATAACGTTTCTAAACATTACTTTATGCAGTTGTTTCGTAGAATACACGTGGTTTTTAATATCAATGCTGTAGTCATTTTAATTTTTCTGTAAACACAAAATAACCGATTTTTAATTTGTATGTATATGTATAATATACTATCGTAATTACAAGCAGATATATTTATATGGGAGAAAATAATTTACTTTGGTTTTACTCTCTCCCAATTTTCAAACATATGATCAAGTACTAAGTTATCTCTTGCATGTTTCGCAACATTGTAATGAAAAAATTTAATATTATCAATGCTATTTTCTCTTATAGTTCTAAAAATAGTTTCATTATAATCTTCTGATTTCATGATGAAATTTATGTAAAAATGTTTAGAACAAGCCAGGAATTCTAAACTTTTTCGTTCTCTTCGGAATATAGATTCATACATATACATTTGATACACTCTTGTTAAAACAGTTTTATCTGCTATCGATAAACCATTACAATATGTCCATTTTTTCCACCCCGACGAGATTCGATATCTGAAAAGACGAGTTATAAAATTTAGTTTAGAGAATCTTACATGTAAATTTCAAATATTTTTATAAAATACTCTATCAAGCATTGTAAGTAATATAAATGCATGGTTAATAAAGAACATTTAAGCGTAAATTACACGTCTGATGTTAAGTGCTGTTGTAGTTTATTCAAGGCTATTGTCTTGCAGCTTAAATCATTGAGAACGCATGCCTATTTTACAGCTTCTTGTCTTAAACATTCCATTAAATAATCATCGTCTGATTCGTTTGAGTAGTATTCTATTGTTCCAAGAAGCGATTTTAATTGTTCGAGTATCATTGTCTAAGCATTGTAAAATTATAAAAATTGTTTATTGAGTTATTGATTATGTCTGAAAAAGTCATGGGGCGTACGAATATATACGTGCACTTAAGGGGATGCTGGAGCCGTAGCCGAACTCGATCGGCGTCGGTAAAGAAGACCGGCGAACTATATCTGTCCTTGTATAGACAAAGATATAGACAAGGATAGCACGCTACATTGCACGCACACATACGCACGATGCACACCGACATTATACTTTTATATTACGCTTCCAAATCTTGATTTGGGGGGTTTATCGATGTTTTTCTTGTTGTGCAATTCGGGGAAACTTGTTTTCGCGTTCGTACCAATAGTATATCTCTTATATGAAATACATCTTGTGACGAGCTGACAGCTCGCCGCAACTCGAGACGCCATATTGGGATAAGAGTAGGATAAGGAAATCTGTACTTCCGTAATTTTTTCTCGTTTTCTATATAAAATCAGAGTTTCCCCGAATCATTAATGTATGTACTGCAATTCTGGAGAAGGATTTTTAATTCTGTCAAATTAATACGACGCTACGTGCCGACAAAAAATGCCGGTAAAACAGACGGCTCCAGCATCCCAAATAGATGCAACATAATTAGAAAATTTTTCGATTTTTTTTTATCATTATATAGGGAAATTGTGCCCAAAACAACATACTGTTTTTAAAACACTAATTTTATTTTGTAATACATAAAAATTATACGTATATAACGCGTTTAGATACACTTTAGAATAAACATAGTTTGGTATTGTAATATTTAAAAATCTTTATAGCTTTGCATTAGTTTTGTAATAATATATAAACAATAACACTTGGCGCTTTTTTCACTTTTTTTAAAGATACTTTTTATGTATGGTAAATGGTGATAATACCGACATTTTTTAAAAGGTATTTTTTATGGTAAATAATACCGACGATATGAGGGTCTTTCACGTTTAAATTTTTGTTAAAGAAAATTGTGAAAAAACGTAACAAAATTATTTTAGCTGCATATATATCTAGCTAGGACTCTAAATGTGTCATCTCAAATAGCCAAACCTGCGCAGATACATTCTGAGCAGAGCCGAAATCATAGAAAATATATATAGATGACTGTGGTATTGGTGTGGGATTCTAATCTTTGCTGCCGCATGCTGCATTTTGCTTACTGGGATATTTTATCGAATCAATTATGTCACAATTGTTATTTCATTACAAAGTATATAATGTTTAGATGTAACAACTTTTCTGAGCAACATCTTTTATCTTGACATATTTACTTTTATCTTATCAGATAACATGCAATTCTTCGCAAACTCTCAGCATCGTAGTTGACACAATAATATCCTGTTAGAAAATAAATTAATGTTATTGACCATTAAATCTTTTCCGGAAAAAAAGATAGAAGAAAAGTGCCATGTACATAAGTTTAATAACATGTACATCTGTACATATCAGTTGAACATACATTACTTATAAAAAGTTGACTGTTAAAATGCTCTAAGTTTAAAAATAGTGTAATTAGATAATTTAAAAATATTGTTAAGAGTGTTTTACTATATAAAAATAAATATAACATCACGAAAAAACACATCATAATTTTGAACAAATATATTAACGTGAGAAATCTAATATAATCTTAGCGTTTAAATCTATTCTTCCTAAGAAAGTATAATCATCAAAGAAAATGAACGATAACACGAAACAAAATATGTTATTAAAATAAAAAAATAATTAACACAAAAAATTCAGCGCTTAAAATAAAACTTAATATCTAAAATTAACAGTACCTATACCCTGGCGGAAAATATTCTTATCTAAGAGCAAAATATATTAAAAACGCATCAAAAATGGAAAAGGACACCCCGTATAGTTCCTTTTGTTAATTTTATAAAATTTTAATTATCTCAACTCTATATCGGAGATGAATCCGATGACAATAAAAAAACTATTACAATAAGAAAGATCTTTATTTATATTCAAATTTAAGCAAGGTCGGATAACAAGATAAATGTAATAATTTTTTTCCAGACAATTTTTTCAAAATGTTTATAGGTATTGTCAGTTTTATTATAAATTGTTAATGGTTTAATAAGAAACTTTTATATTTTGCGTATTATAAGTACGGTTGTATGAGATTAATTTAAAATATATATAATCCTAGAAAGATCTTAAAATAATTCGATACTCGAAACGTACAATAATGATACAGGTAAAATTTGAAATTAACTGTGATTAATACTCACCAGTTACGAATTACCAGAAGTCTATCTACAGAACATCTTTATTTATATAAAACAATCTTTTTGCCGTTTATGAAATAATTTAAATATATATATTATTATATATATATATTTATTATACATTATTATACATATATATACTAATTTATTAAAAAATATAATTGTATATGTGTGGTAAGGTTTAATAACAATATAACAATATTCACATTTGTCTTATAATAACACAACTTTAACGACTTTAGAACTTGTGACACTATATATTTATAACATTTATTACCATCGTCTTCGGTTCTTAATAATCTCTCGAGACGGAAGGTCGCGATTCTGTAGATAAACTTCTGGTATCGATAATTTGTAACGGGTAAGCATTATAATTACAGTTAATTTCAAATTTATCTGTATTATTGTAAGTTTTGAGTATCAAATTATTGTAAGATCTTTCTATTATATAAGTATATTTTGAATCAATTTCATATAACTATATTACAACGCGCAAAATATGAAAGCACAGTTTTTTATTAAATCATTAGCTACACTTAAATATTTTGAAATAATCAGGTCTTGAAAATAAATTATTATATTTATCATCGTGTTATCTGGCCATACTTAAAATTTACGTGTTAACCTTATTTTCAGATTTGTATTGAGATTGAATTAAATTTTGTATTCCATAAGCAAGCCATTTATTATTCTTGTCCATTGCTTTTTGCTTATTCCATTCAAAGATCCCAAATTTGTTGCATTTCGGTGATTAGTTACATGCACAATTAGATTACTTGCTACTTGTTATATTAAACAGCTCACTTTAAAATTAGAAAGTTTAATAAAGTCTATTAATGCTGTCTTATAAACGTATAAATCTCAAAAACTCCTCGTCACGAACTTAATCGTACATGTAACGGAATATGTCTTACGAAATTATTTTAAATTGTTTTCTTTTTTTTATAAATATCAAATATTTACTACCATATTTTTTTCTTCTAATGTAGGCTCATTTCTATAAACACCATCAAACCTGTTTAGAAAATTTTCATGGAATCTTTAGTATTACTACTTAAAACAATTATTATGTCGGCTTCTTTTCCTGAAGCGATATTTGACACTGAAGACAAAATTAATTATCACTTGCCGAATGATATAATACCAAAGCATTATAAGATTAAGTTAAAAGTGAACATTGAAAAGAATATCTTCCACGGCGTATATTCAATATCAGCATCATTATTTATAAACAAACAAAAGAGATATCCTTGCACTCAAAATATTTGGATATAATTGAAAATACAGCAACAATAAAAAATATACGTGAAGGGACCAAGCCACCAAGCATATCGCCAGTATAAATTTTTATTTAAGTAAAATGGAAGTTATCACGTTTAATTTTAACGATGAATTATCACCTGGTAATTATTTTCTGAACATGGAATTTATGGGCAACATATCTGATATAAATGACCCCATCAAGAGTGGTGTTTCTTCAAGATTCCGTTTATAAACGAGAAAGAAAATTAAGAGTGAGTATAGATTTAAAACTAATAAGACCACATACATATGCATTATTAAAGAAAAATTAATAATTAAATTACTTATAAAAATTTTGAGTATTTTAACCAATTATGAAAAATTTAATAAATGGACTATTAGATATAAAGAATGCGTGAAAATAACACTAAAATATTTTGTAGTGTTATAAAGAACATCT
>NW_020227933.1:0-2948 GCF_003070985.1 Temnothorax curvispinosus
AAATGGGACAGGTTTACAAAATCTATTGTCTGTTTACTTTAGTTAACGCACTTTAGTTTATTCAAATACATAACGACTTGCACGTTAGCCGGCAGAGACAGAACTGAACAGAACATAAGTAAAAATTATCTAGAAAAGAAAACTCGATTCTCAAAATAATGGGTGCTTTCCAGCAAGGAGACACAGAAAGACACTGTGTCACACAATTGAACACAGTGTAAGGGTGCTTACTGGAACAATCTAATTTTCGATGTACTCACTAGTTTGCGCTGATGTAAGCTTTTTTCTTCTAGATCTTAACCTTACTTATGAATCATCACTACTGTATCCTGTATCATTATAAGGTTATATTATATTGTACAATTTGGCATAAATCAGCAGTTTCTTATTTTTTAATATATTGTAAATATATTAAAAATATATTGTCATTGTAAATATTGTCTATAGTCAGTGTAAATATTGTAAGATATTGGATATTGGCAAATTAATCATTTATTGTAAGTAATTATATAAAAAAAAGGTTATATTTAATATTATATATAATAAATGTTACATAAATTATAAACATAATTCTAAAGCACTTTTATGAAACTTTTATAATCTTTTTTACAGATGAATATTAAGAAACATAAAATAATTATTCAACTGATGGAAACTGTAAATAATGAGAGTTCATCGAGTGATGAATTAAGTATACTCAACAGCAGTACAAGTAGTAGTAGTACATCTTCAAATAATGAAGAGGAAAATGAAGATGTATTATTATTCCCTTTGCTTAATAATTTGATGAATGGTCGGAAAAGACATCGCGTTGAAGATTATCTTCGAGTTGTTGATTCTTGGACGGACCAGGAATTTAAAGAACATTTACGTTTAAATCGACGTACAGCATTGATTTTAATTGAAGAATTGAAAGTCTCGCATTATATTCCATCACATTCTTTTGGCGTTAAATTAATATCGGCAAAACTTAGTTTTTTAATTTTTTTGTGGTATATTGCGAACACAGAACCACTTCGAACAATGTCTGATAGATTTAATGTTTCAATTTCTTCTGTTTTTAGAGTTCTTCGACGAATTATAGCTTGGCTTTTAACAAAAAAAGATATAATTATAAAATGGCCACAAGAAAATGAGATTATAATGGTATGTGAAAAATTTAACAGAAAACAAGGAATTCGTAATATTTTAGGAGCGATAGATTCGACTCACATTCAAATTCTGAAACCTAGCAGTAATGCACGTAATTATTGTAATCGAAAAAAATTTTTTTCAATAAATTTACAAGCTGTTGTAGATGCAGATATGCTTTTCACTAATATATATCGCGGTGAACCTGGTTCGCTTCATGACGCGCGGGTCTTCCGAAGATCATCTTTATATGAAACAGCTAGTATGGATAAAGAAATGTTATTTCCTGGCCAAACATTTCTATTAGGTGATTCGGCATATCCATGTTTACAATGGCTTGTTCCACCGTTTCGAGATAACGGGCATTTGTCACCTCAACAGAGGGAATTTAATTTTATGTATTCATCTACACGAATAGTTGTCGAAAGAGCGTTCTGGCAATTAAAAGGGCGTTTTCGTCGCATTAAATTCTTTACTGAATATCGTGACATATCTTTTATTACTAATACAGTAGTTGCGGCTTGTATACTACATAATTATTGCATTGGTAAAAATGATTTATATGATTTTTCTGAATATGTCGACGATTTTATAAACATTGAAAATAATAACGAAGAACTTAATAATTTTAATCAAGAACTAGACCGTAGGATGCAGTTGTTTAATGAGATATTTCCTATAAACTAAAAAATAACAGTCATAATTACAATAATTTATTACTTAATATTTGTATAGCTTACAAAAATTGGATTTTTTTTAAATAAATTAAAATACATGTTTTCTAATAATATTATTTTTATATATTTCTTTGTAATAACAACTTATAGTAACATTTATGCTTATTTGTATTTTATCAATTTACTTTACCGCTATTATCACAATAATGAACACTTTATATGTGCGTCCCATACTCACTTTCTCTATTAACAATTTAGTTAACAGTTTATATGTCATACTATATATTTTCAGTGCTAAAAATGAGTATGGAAACACATCTTATATGTAAAGACTTCTTATATCTAAAATACTCAATATGTAATTATCTTTAAACTTTATAATCATTTAGTTATAGTTTTAACTTTAATCATTTAAATGTTAGTTTCATGAAAATAAAAAATTACAGTTTTCATTTCTTTTTACGCCAAAAATAAAATTATATTACTGTATGTTTATTTATTTTGAATCATATATTTTGTTAGAATACTACTGTAGATATATTAAATAAATGAGCAAATACATAAGTCCAATAAAAATTATTAAACTTAAAAAAAAAAAAAAAACTTTGGCGTTACATATTTTAAAATAACAGTTTTTAAAATAAAAATTATATTAATATTTTTTTATCCATACAATAAAAGAAATAATTAAGTATTTTATATAATATATAAATTACATACAAAAAA
This sequence comes from Temnothorax curvispinosus, assembly GCF_003070985.1. Classification (NCBI taxonomy): domain Eukaryota; kingdom Metazoa; phylum Arthropoda; class Insecta; order Hymenoptera; family Formicidae; genus Temnothorax; species Temnothorax curvispinosus. Next base: position 2,535 of record NW_020227933.1, read on the forward strand.
TAACGAATTTGTATATAGAATAATATGCAATTTACATTTAAATTTATATTTTACTGTATGAATAATTATAATTGCACAAAAACTGTGTAAGTTTTTAAAAATTATTCAGAATCTGAAATTTCATTTTTAATTAATTTTTTTAAAAGTTTGTATTTTTCTTTTTCTATTTCCATTAGTTGTGCATGTCTATTTTCTTTTTCTCTTAATTTTGCTGCAAAATATTCTTTTTGTTGTTCAATTTCCTTTTCTTTTAAAGTAATACGTTTTTTTTTTAATTTTAATATTTCTTTTTTTTGCTCAAAAGTTGCTGCATGTTTTTCATCGTTGAGTTTGTCACGTTCAGTTTTTGTTTTTATATATTCCAACCATTGGTTTTCAATTTCAACTTTTGTCTTTGCTATATTAGATCCAGTT
>NW_020227934.1:0-3731 GCF_003070985.1 Temnothorax curvispinosus
CAATCTAACCTCTATACACAAAGAGGTTAGATTGACATGTAGACTGTGCGTGTGTCTTGCATTTTGCGAACTGCGGCCTATGTAGACCGGGCTTAATGTTTTACGACGCGCGCATGTACGCGCGTTCTATAAAATTGATAGATTGCATGGAGGTATTAGAGGTACGTTGCGGACAGTGACGTTTGTAGGAATAATTAATATATTTAATAATATACATAAGTAGCATTATTTTTTATCTTTTCGGCATAATTGTCCTTTTAATCGATAGCCGCCGAATGCTCGCGTACAATCGTGTGTCGATCGTAATCCACAAGTACATCTAAAATACATCTTTTCAGACTGTCATCAATTTTCATATTTTTTTAATTTTATCAAAAGATGCGTGGTACACGAAAATATCTCGCAAAACTGCACAAACTTGCGCACTCGCGTTTATTTCTTTCAGCCATTGACAATGAATAACGCAACGCAGCAAACATCTGTCGTATGAAAAGGGTTAAAGTCAAAGCATACAGATTCATTACGTATTGTTGCATCCGCGGCCACGCCTAATTAAATTAAACGAAACGATTTATATGGATGATACTGTATCCGAGAAATATAAAGACAATTAATAAAATTAAATTTAACGTTTTTTATTTTTACAAATTGTAATACATTATTATTCGATTAAACTATAATCATTCCTGAAGCGCCAAAAATGTACGTACAAAAAAGCGTTGCTTGCAAATATTGTTACACACAGCCGGATCAATTGTTTCAGCGCAATTGTATCTCAAAATACACGAGATGTTTCCTGCTCGAGTAAACGAAGTCTTTTTAACGGAGCCTATCCGTTTGCAACGATCCATGCTGTGAAGAACATTAGTCGCTCCTTGCTAAAGAATGCGGTGATGCTAAACCGTTTGTACGTGAAGAATGATACATACATTGACAACTCATAAATTTATGAAGCAGTAGATATTATTATAATCCGGTTGTAGCATTTCATGTAGTAACTGCAGTTTTCAATGATATAAAATAAATAAAAAAAGTATTAGGTAATTATATATTGGTTATTTGGGAAACCAAATAAGGAAGGTTTCAACTTTTCCATTGTTCAATGACACATTTTTACAGTGACAAAGTGTTTATATAATTAAAAAACGTTTAAAAAAACGTTGTCTTTATCGGAAAACAAAACTAGTACATTTAAAATATATTTTAATTTTATAGTATACAGTTAACAAAGAAGCAATTGTCCTTACCGTCTTGCGAGAGTTTTGCAACGAGTGAGACAGCTTTCTTCTTTCGTGTGACTTGTACACTATTGTACAGTTATAAAATGTTTTACATATTACGTGTAGGAAGTATATAATACATGTCGCTTGTTGATTTTGTTAGTCTACACTTATCGTCTATTACATGAAGATATGCAGTATCAACCTTCCCTTCATCTAATCAATTTTCTACTTTATTTTCTTACTTTTTTTTTAAACATAAATTATGTTGTTAAACAAAAATTAATATTTTACAAATAAACATTATAATTAATATATCATAATTAATCTCACTGAGATCTCTACACTAAGAGTGTATCATATGTGATTCACCTACGTTGGTTGCATCAGCTAAATGTTTATAATGGATCATAACAGTGCAATTTATTAACGTAACATAAAAATTTATTTTTTACTTTGTTAGCGCAACTTTTATATAATTATAATTAAAATGATTTTATCAGAAGATGTGAAATACTTACATAAAAATATTTCGTACAAGTAGACAAATTAGCGCAAATTATTTCATATGATGTAATTTATTGCATCTTTATTGGTATGGAGTAATATGTTATACATTAATAAAAATTGTATTTACTATTGGAACCGGCAGCTAAAGCCACCGTTCCACGGTCGAGTCCTTTGCGCCAAGACAACACTTACGAGCCAATGGACCAATCAGAGGCGCTAGCCGGAGATCCAAGTGCCGTACAACCGAACGAGGGTGCCGACCAATCGGCGTGCCTGACCGCGGCAGAGGTGCAGCTCTTCATGAGCAACGACGACGCGGGGCAGCAGGACCTGTTCCAGGAAGTTCCCGAGGCCGTGGTGGAACAAATCGTGAGAGAGTGCGGGGAACAAACCGCTGGACCGGCAACCGACAACGACGGCCAATCGCGAGACGAGGAGAGAGTCGACGAGCAGCCGAGCGAATCAACGGCATCAGAGACAGCGGCGGGAGCACCATTGCCCCGTAATCAGTATTCTGTTCCGATTGCGCGAAACGTCGTTTGTCAGAGAAAAAAGGGGTTGCATAAATCTACCGAGAGTAGTAATTTTACATTTTATTTTGTATCTTATTTTATTCCGTTTACGAACGTACATGTTTTATTTTATTTTGACAAGATTAAGTCTATTTTAGAGTTTTACGCGAATTGCGCGAGAGAATACCCAATGAGGTTAACTTTATATAAATTTTGCGAGAAACGCATGTATTAGCCAGTAAGGGTGCGTTAGAGATTAAAAAACATCTATTTTATAAACAAAACACGAAATCGAACACAAAATACCTTTCCAACCAATCCCACGGATTCGAGTGAATTATCATAGCGATATAAGAACAGAGCCATCGCGAGAGCCAATCACGGGCCATGGACTCTGATAAATTTAGAATCTTGGTACTTGTATTCATTTTCATACAATACTATTCGCAATTTCCATAGTTTGCATACAACTTTTAGCTTATTCGCACGGAGCGAAAGCACAACAACCTTATTATTTATCATAAATTCATTAAAGTCAGCGAGATGCAGTTGAAGGAGTACTTGGTGGTCACTTTGATCATTTTCATACCTTTGATAATTAGTTTTCCCGATATTAATACAGTAAGCATGATAGTCACTGTTCAGAATCTAGCATTTATTCGAATTGAGAGTAAGGACGAGCAGAGCTACCTGGGGTAAAACAGAGCCATGAGCAGAGAGAAATCTAAAGATAGATTTATTTGTTATCGACCTCCCGTAAGCGCGCTATCTATCGGGCAGCGTTTCTGTTGTTGTCGCGCTGCGAGGCATCCGTCCAATATAACGCATGCGTCGTGTTTCTTTCTATATTCGTGCGCAACGCTGACGCGCAGGCGTTCCCTGATTTTACCGCGCAAACAACGACGATCTCGTCGTCACTTCTTTTCGGACGCTCAACGAGTGAGCATGTTAGTTATCGCTTTGATATTGCGTAGATACGCTACTTTCTATAATCGTAAAATCCGTAATATTTCGGCTTCTGAGGAAGCAGCGCTGTTATATACAGCTACATCATTATTTGGGAAAGACAAAACCTTGTCTCTGGACTTTCTGACTGCTGAAGAGGAAACGAGGGAATTCCGATACTGAAGATGAGGGCGGCCATTAATCACGAGATATAATTTTGGAAGGACGAGGATCCCTTACGTCGTCTTTGTACTTGATAAGTATACTTCTAATGAGAGAATTCCAGTTATTTTATTCTGGAACAAGCCTAATTTTGGCTAATTTCAAGGTAACCTTATCATTTTATTTGGTACAACCGTTCTTGGGTTGACATTATATTCAAGCTTTACACAGCCTAATCCTCGGATATTGGTTACTGAGAATATCGTGAGATTTTCACGATTCCATTTTGTGGCGCGCATAAATTAATAAATTAATACGATCGAAAGGCCTTTTCTCGAGAGCTCAGTTCCTTCGTGAACTTTCCAGAAGACGAATAGTATAA
>NW_020227935.1:0-4905 GCF_003070985.1 Temnothorax curvispinosus
AACTCGAATCAAGACGCGTCGAAAGCTAAATCGGCGCAAGATCCGAAAACGGATAGCGAGACGTCGTCGAGGCCGAGGCGATCACCAGAAATTGTAATTTATTGCAAAATAAACGCATCTCATAATTTTCGGTAAGTTTCATATACAGTTTAGGTGTAAAAATTCATTATTAAAACATTTTCTTAATTTGGTTAATTTTCTCGAATAATACTTTATTATTTGTATGTATCATTGAATATTTTTCACTTATTTTGATATTTGATGTTTGCGCTGTTTGGCCATTCTTTAACGTTTTTGCAATTAATTCATACAATTCTGAATGTGATTTTAATTCGAGAAGACTGCATTAGATTGAATTACATTTGTCTTTTCACAGAAATGGATGATTTCGATTTGTTGTTAATTTCTCTGGTCAACATGGGAGCACTTTTGGTGCAACGTCGTAGAAACCGTGAACGTCATCGTCGCCGCCGCGCCGTCGGCGTGTCTGGGTACGACCAATTAACACAAGGAGAAGACAGCAAGGAGCGTTTTACAATCTTTTTCAGGAGATGAAAACAGATGAGCAAATGTTCCACAAGTATACACGTATGACACTGCCAACATTCCAGCACTTGATGGACATTGTTAATCCAAGTTTAATGAAACGAAGTCCACGGGCACTTGAACCAGAGCAAAGAGTTGCTTTTACATTGCGGTATATGTTCGGATTATTCGTAGTCTAACAATACATATGTGTAAAAACAGTTTGGCAATTAATATTATAATATTGATAATGATGTTACAGATTTCTGATTGGAGGCAAAGTTCCAGCAGTTGCTTTTGCCTATCGTGTTGGTTTATCAACAGTACATAAAATAATTAAAGAGACGTGTGACGTATTTGAAAGACTTTCTTGGTCCTATCTATCAACGAACTCCTTCAAGAGAAGAATATTTACAAATTGCTGAGGGTTTTTGGACATTATGGAATTTTCCACATTGCTTGGGGGCAATTGATGGAAAACGTGTCAATGCTCAATGCCCCCCCTAATTCTGGTACGCTGTACTTTAATTATCACATACGATACAGCATCGTACTTTTGGCTGTGTGTGATCACAATTATCAATTCACTTTGGTGGATATTGGGTCAATAGGGAAGAACAGTGATGCGGGAATTTATGGGAACAGCTACTTGAATGTGACAAATGAGATGCTGGATATTCCAGAAGGAACCAGTTGCTTAAGCGGAACCGATATACAAGTGCCTTATTTTTTTATTGGGGATGAAGCATTCCCCATTGGAAAGCATTTGATGCGGCCATATGCTGGACGGTATTTGGGGGAACGCAAAAACATATTTAATTATAGACTTTCGCGAGCCCGGCGTATAATAGAAAATACATTTGGGATTTTGGCAAAAAAATGGGGTATATATAACAGACCGATCGCTGCGATTCCTGAAAATATCAATAAATATATTTTGGCAACTGTATGTTTGCACAATTTCTTAAGAAACAAAGAAGGTAATATTTTACAATTTGAAAACAATGATGAAATTATTGAAAATAACGAAAATGGTGCATTTGCGACGCACATTAAAGACTCTTTGCAATTATTTTATGACTCCAAATGGAATGGTCAATTAGCAGCATGATCATGTAACAAGAGGACAAAATCAAGACTTTATCTACACATAAACATTTGATCGATTGATTACACACGTATCATATTGTGAAATGTAATGCTAATATGTATTTATTATGTGAATATAAAATAAATAGTACAAAATTTCTTTAATATTATTATTATTATATACCAGTACACATATATGTTATTACTAAAATTAATATCGCACAATCTTAAGACATGAGTATTATATGTATCTACGAATAAATACAAATTATTTATTTTATCACAAAAATCATCTCGCTCACAGGTTTTCCTTTCTCCACAAAATTTTCATGATTTCTTGTTTTTTGACTTGTTTTATATCATCATCCAATTGTTCTAATTCCGCCATAACCAGATTGCAAAATGAAGTGTCTGGATCATTCTGCATTTGTGCACCATCTTTTTTAGAATTCAAATGCTCTACAACTGCTTGATTCAAATTAATAAAAGACGCTTCGAACTTATCGTTTTCGAAAGATCACCAGGCAATAAAACTTGACACGTTATTGAAGTTGACAAAACGAACGACGAAAATGCGTTAATTTAAGTCGCTAGGTTAAAATTGTATTTATACGAATAAAAATTTATATATATATTATTATTGATACAATATGTTCGCGCGAATATGAAATTTTGTATTAATTATTAAAAACTTGATTGTCATTAATTGATAGATTAAAACTTAATTATGTAATTTGACGGTTGCGCTGATACCTAAGAATTTAAATTCGTGGAAATTATTACTAGTAAAAATCACGAATATGCATATACAAAGTAACTGACAGGTGAAAGAGTAATTCGACTGACAATAACAATGTTTATTTATATTAATTAATAATAAAACATATTATCAAAACTTATTATTGTCGATAAAAATTAAAAACTGGACAGATAACGAAGTTTGACAGATGCACTGTCTTCGGATACTTCGGCACTGATATCAATTTTGCTCAGGTCACCTAATTTGTCCAAAATAGCGGCCGGCTGGGGTACGTTGGACACGGATGTCGCAGGCTGGAACTCCTCCTTGATAACGAGGTCTTGCGTCTTCTCGATAGGCTCGATTTCGTCTTTCGAACTATCCACTATAGTAAGATTACCTCCCTCGTCATCATCATCATCGTCCTCGTCATCCGAATACCAATCTTTGATAATCTGATCGGTATTTTAGGTGCATCGGACTCGTTGTCTATGTTTTTCAAACTGTCCTGAGCCGCGCGTTGCTGCTGCTGTATTCGGCACACAAAATAAAATTAACCTCAAAACACTATGTTTACGAAACTGAGACAATTCACACTAATATAATTATATACGGTCATTGTCAGATCGTATTTTCATTAAGTTGATAATTAAATAATGAGAATACTTACGTGTTAATCAATATAAATCCGTTCTTTGTTCTTAATCACTTTTCTTTAGGACCGGCTACAATGAGAATGTATGTGCCTATGCCCGTGGCACAGTATATACAGTAGCGCAACTCTCTGTCGGCGCCTTTAAAGTTAATGTTGTCCAAAATGGAGTGCGCATGCGCGAAATAAGTAAGCGCCCACTAATACCAACTGAACGGCCACGTACAGCAGACACAACTATTGAGTGTCGTCTTATTGAGGCTGGTTTCACATGGGGTGTAAGATGCGTATGCGTAACTTGCGTGAGCCAATCAAATCATCTCAGCTACTATACGCGTATGATACGATTAAATACTGAGACGATTTGATTGGCTGACGCAAGTTACGCATACGCATCTTACGCCCCATGTGAAACCAGCCTGACACGCTACGCTGATTCGTTGGGTCTAAAAGTATAAGAGCCAATCACGTGCTATGCTACTGAGCGGTTTTGCTGAACGCGCCCAACGTCTTTCTCTGATCTTCTTTCTCAATTGCTCTTCCTTTCTCCGCTCTCACTCCACTTTTACATGAAATTAATCTGAATTTAATGAAAATAATGAAGATAAATATTTATTATGTATTAAAAATAAGAAAAAAAAATTCAAAAATGAGAAAAAATAAAATTATATAAATGTGATTGTGCAGATTGAATAATATAAATGTATTGAGGTAAATTACTAGAAAATATAATATTTTATACATTATACTTATAAAAAAACAATTATAATTATAAAATATTTAATATAAATTAGTTTTATTACATTAAATGAAATAAATGAATGATTTAATTATGCATCCAAAATAAAAATGAGATATATATTCATGCTTAATTTAAAATGCAATAAATGAAATTTTAATTTTAATACAACGATATGTTAATATTACATTTTAAAATAATTTTATGTATACCTATACAAAAAAAATATACCTGTAATAAATATAACTGCAATATATTAAAAGTACATGTTTTATTAATAAATATAATAAAGAAACTACATTGTTTATGTAAAATAAAATTGTATCTTTATTACAATACATAAGAAATTACATATTATGTATTACCAAATTGTAGTCTTTTTTTCTTTTAATTTATTCACTGCTCCATGCTTCAGCTACTCGATCCACCTCAACACAGACCAGAGAAACAGAACAAAAAAATACATTAAATACACTTTATTGTACAATTCTTTCATTGATCTGTATCTCAGCTACTCGATCCACCTCGATACAACCCAAAAAAAGAAAAGGACAATAAAAGTGCAAGCTACAATAATTACCGTACAATAATGTAGAACAGAAAATACTTAAAATATAAACAAGGAATCTATAAAATGTAATATTAATAAGCTCCATTTCTTCTCCAAGTTTTTCATTCGTATAACCTTTTGATTATTCATCCTTCAGGCACGTAAGAACTTAAAAAAAAAAAAAAAAAAAATTAATTAATTAAATGTATCACTAACAGTATTCATGCCTTTACAAATACACATGCACCATCGCCCATACATATATATATACATACATATATATATTTAACACACACGAATACATGAATTTATGTAACATACACAATATAAAATTTAATAAGTAACGTAATGTATAAAAGTCTATTAATGCACACATATTAATACATATATAGCAACGCATAATTTCAACGCACAATATGAACGCATAATTTAAAAACACAATATCAATATTAACGCAACTGAAAAAATTGCACATACATGTTGCCATTAATTAAAAATAAAATGTAAAACGCAACAATACAATCAATACATTATTAAATATAATATAAGTTAAACATATAAGTTACAATATAATTTGAAAATAAACAAAATGCAATAAAAAAACACGCAAA
>NW_020227936.1:0-1079 GCF_003070985.1 Temnothorax curvispinosus
AAATGCACAGAGCACACGTCGTGCGTCTGATCACTGCGCGGCCATTTGTACGACTCTGAATATCGCGAGGAAGACGTTGGCGACGAGCGCGCCCGTGCGGGCGCAAGCTGCCGCGGTGATCGGGAGTCGATACCCGATCGATGCTGCCATCTGATCGGACGGCGCAACGTTAACGGAATCTCGAACACTATGCGTATTTAATCATAAGTGAAAATACCGAAGCATTTAACTGATGCAATATTAAAGAGTGAATTTTTATAACATCTTCACGAGATGCAATTTTTTGTTGTTGTTGTAGTAATATAGGAGCATTCTGCAAGCGCTTAAGAAAATTTACAGCCGATTTATACAAAAAATTTTTGACAAATGTTATCTTACCATATGTTAAAAACAAGTTTTTATTTATTATCAATTCTTGGGGAGGCCAAACTAACCCCGCTCTACACGATGAAATTTTTGAAAATGAACAAGGAGAAGCAACGTGTACATTAAAAATTATACCGCTGAAATGCACACCGCTGTGCCAGCCCTGCGATGCGTATTTCTATCGTCAGGTCAAAAATTTTCTCAAGCGCTTGCAGAATGCTCCTATATTACTACAACTAAAAAGAGAAATAGCATCTCGTGAAGATGTTATAAAAATTCACTCTTTAATATTGCATCAGTTAAATGCTCCGGTATTTTCACTTATGATTAAATACGCATGGTTTGCATCAAAACTGACGAGCGAACGGCCGAGCTTTTTGAATGTTAATGACGTGTGTTTTCCTGTCTCATTATTAAAAACAAAATGTGCTTGCGAAAAAATTGGATTTATAAAGTGTGCTTGGTGTAAGTCAGTTCTATGTTTCACTCGTTTTTTTTTTTTTTTTATTTCAATCACTCTAAAGTTTGTAAAGTTACAGAACAAGACGACGAATAATCGCAATCATTTTATTATAATATTCTCTTTTTGTACGCCTTTTTTTATTGTAACCTTTTTTTATATCTATACAAAACTAATAAATAAACCAATAAATATTGTTGCGCTCGCCGCAGTTTGAGATCGCGTCACTACACCCACTCACTCACTCACTCGC
>NW_020227937.1:0-4683 GCF_003070985.1 Temnothorax curvispinosus
GAATCGAGCGATTAGGCAGTCGGTCTGAGAACTCCACGACGTCGCGTTGAAACATTTACGAGCTCTAACGAATCGCGAGACGGGAGCATTAAATAAAGAACACCTCGTCCAAGTCAAGCTCTAGTATATTTAATAAAGTGTTAAAGTGGTGTTTAACAAAGTGTGATCATTAACCGAGCCCGCCAGACGCCCTCATCCCGATCCTTCCGAGCTCGCGAGCGGAGCACGACCCCTTTAGCCGTCTGAACGGCTAACAACGGTGATGGGATATGGTGCAGAAATATGGGGATGGAGAGAGAGGGAAGGAATGGAAAGGCTGGAGGAAAGATATATCAGATGGGTCTTGAAAGTAGATGGAAGAACACCGTGGTATCTTGTTAGGGAAGAGCTGCAGAGGGAGAAGATAAGAGGGAGGGCGGGGATGAGGGCATGGAGATTCGAGAAAAAGTTAGAGGAGGGAAAAGGAAGTGAGCTGGCGAAGCTATGTTGGGAAGACTTGAAGAGAAGGGAGAAAGACGGGAGAGTTGGATCAAGCTGGGAATGAGAGAGAGGAAGTTTATTTGAAGTAAGGAGTGGGGTTAAAAGAACTGGGAAGGCTGAGAGAAGATGGAGACGAATGGTGCTATAAACTATTTAAAGGAGATAAGGAAACGCAAAGGAAAGAGAGATGGGAGAAGATCGAGAAATCAAAATACATAAAGTAATACAAGGTAATAAAAAGAGGGGGTATTCAGGGATATTTGAAGAAGGGATGGGGTGACAGCAGATGGAGAAAAGTGGCGAGGTTTAGATTAGGAAATGAGATGAAAGAGAGCAGGCACTGGAAAGGGGAAGAGAAGAAAAAATATAGGTTGTGTGAATACAGGGAAGGAACGTGGGAACACGTATGGGAAGAATGTAGAAGATGAAAATCTGGTGAAGGAGAAAGTTGGCAGGAAGCGGTGGGATGGGTATTGGATGAGGAAAGGGGAGAGGAATGGATGATAGAAAAAAAGGGGGAAAGGAAAAGGGAAGATAGAGAAACAAAAAGAAGGAATAGGGGAGAGAGAAAGGGAGAAAGAAGAGGTGGACGAGAAAGGGAACGGGAGAGGGAAGTAGAATAAAGGAGAGGGGAGTAATATAATATTCATGTTACAGATATCCAGGATGGAATGCAATGGGAGGATAACAATAGAGAAGGAGGCGGTGGAAAAGTTGGTGAAAGAGAAAGTAAGGAAGATGCTGAAGAAATTAAGAGAGGACGATAAAAGGAAAGAGGAGGAGATAGAGGAGTTGAAGGAGGAGGTAAAGAGATTGAAGAGAAAAGTGGAAAGAACGGGTCAAAGGGGGAGCAAAAGAAAAAGGAAGGATAGCGAAGAGAGTAGAGATAAGCCTGGGAAGAGGAAATGGTGGGCAGGGAAGGGCAAAAGGAACGAAGATGAAATAAGAAGGAAAAACGTGATAATAAGGATCGAAAAGGAGAAATGGAAAGGTGAGAAATCAAATTGGAAGAAAGTGAAGGAGTTTTTGGCAGAAGGTTTGAAGGTGAAGGCGGAGTTAAGAGACGTGTGTGTGGTAGGACAGAGAGGGGACTGGATGACGTTACTAGTGAAGCTGGGAGATGAGGAAGAGAAGTAGCAAGGGATGGAGGCAAGGAGAAAAGCAGGAAATAGTATGAGGGTGAAAATAGGTGAGGATAAGCCGTGGGAGGCAAGAATGAGAGAAAGAGAGAAAAAGAAAGAGAGATTAGAAAGGAGAATGGAAGAAAGCAGGATGGCAAAGATGTTTGAGGAGGAAGAGATTTCAAAAGAGATGGAGGAGAAGTTGTTAATGGACTCGGACGAAGAAAAAGGGGACAGGAAAAAAGACAATAGGAGGAAAGGGGAGAACCGAGACAGGAAAAAGGGACGTAAAGAAACGCAGAGGCGGAGAAAGCGGAAGGGAGCAAGCAAAAGGGCGAAGAAAGAGGGGGGAGGGTAGGGAATTTAGAAAAATTGTAAGGTCGCATATGGCTACGCTAAAAAGGAGTTAATGTCTTGTAAAGGGTTTGGTACGTCTCTTTAAAAAACGCCAATGTTGTAGTAATTTTGTAGTAGATTGTAAACCCTACGGGGAAACGCAATAAAGTTTACATAGTACATACATACATAGTACATAAAAGGAAAAGTAAAATGAATAATTGCAACCAAAACCGTTAATCTGGTGCACAATATAAGAAGTACGCTATAAATCATTGTGCAACGAACCACACTATCGAACTGTCAGTTGCTTACTGCACTGGGCAACAGTCTATGCGCGCTTTGTTGTTAACATTCTCGCGCATCGCACCGTTCATCAGTTTTTCGTATTATTGTCTATCGCTTAAGGAGGTTGGCGCGTTTGCTATATATAGTATAATTTTGTTTTCTTGATTGAACAGTGTAAAGCTAGTCTCAGAAATGATTCATAAATAACATGTTATTATTGGGATAGAAAAAGCGAATTTTCGTCAAATCGCAACTTTGTCCCATTTTTATACTTAATATTGTTTAAATAAATTATTTAAAATTTGAAAAAATATATATAACTTAAAAAACCGTGATTGCAACTTTTGATGTCACAGATATGTAATAAACATTCACTTTTACCGTACAGGAATACAAATACATAATATGATATTTACATGGGCAGTACATGTATATATATATACAACGGCTATGTGTACTACTTGTATACACATGTTTTTCTGTAACAAGATTCATCTACGGATCGAATCGGTCCACGCGTGATTGAATAGCGGCAACAATGCGATACGTATATTTCTCTGCCAAAAAAAAAACACGATCTTTCGGTCACATTGCATGTTCAGTCAGTCGGTCAGTGGCATCGCGGCACGGAGGTACGAGGCACGAGGCAGAGCGAGAAATAGTAAGTACAGATACATGTAACTCATTTGCAAATTATGTATTCTTTTATTTATTATTTATACATAATATATAATTATATTATTATTTATTAATTATATAATTTTTTCAGACAATATCAAAAAGATAGCGGTGCCGAGGACGGTGTCGATAACGACGACGGCGGTTACGGTGCCGACGGCGGTGTCAATGACGACAACGGCGGTCACGGTGCCGACGACGGTGTCGACGACGACGGCGGTCACGGTGCCGATGACGACGACGGAGGTTACGGCGCCGATGGCAGTGGCGACGGCAACAACGGCGGTCACGGCGCCAACGGCGGTGACAACGACGGCGGTCACGGTGCCGACGGCGGGGTCAACGACGGAAGGAAATATTATAACAATAAATGTAAGTGTCCTTTATTTACACATTTCAATATACATTTTAATATACTAGACACTACAGACGCGCGCTTCGCGCGCGCTATTTAGCTTTAACATTATGCTATTACTATTACGCTATTAACTCCTTAATACACACAACTGTCAAAATATATAATGACAGCTGCAAATGAAGTAAGCGCAGCAAGAGAACCAATCAGCATCGCGGAAAAGTGACAACAATAAACTTCACATCTCCTTTTTAGAAGAGGATAACAGTGTTGTATATCCTGCACATACTAAAATATTTAATGTACTCTCGTTGTAGCCGGACGGGGGAGTTGATTAACCACGCGTCTCGGAATTCTTAGTTATCACGGTCGCCACTCGATTTTTACCTCGGCCTATCGAGAAAGATACTGATTTATGCGGACAAACCTTTCGCTGACTTCACTGATTCCCCTTTCTACGACTCTGTTTCAGCTCCCATCTGTTTCCGGTTCGACCCTCTGGACTTTTGGACCACTGTGTGCTGAAGGGTTTCGCGCCTCTTCCTGGCTGGATCACCGTCTCTCTGGAGGATTGCGTCGATGGAGGGTTTCGGGCGGCCGACAGGTAAGTAGGTTCGGTATGGATGAAAGTCTTTTCAGGTTCGTAGCCGCGGATATTTTAGCAATAAATGTCACACGTAAGTTTTACGAAAATAGGTAGAATATAATTTATTACTCCTCTTTCAGTTACATGGACTTTATAATTAGCGGGATTACGCTGACCGCTGAGCGGGATCGTTCTCGCTCTATGAGATCGCTTGCCAATCGCGAGTTCCGTACCGTTAAGATACTACGCGAGAAGTTAGGAAGACGAGTCTATGTGAGTGTTGGCTCGATGCGACCGCTCGCATCGAGTCCCGAGAGACGAATCCTCGATCGCTGGGCTCGCTTGCCCTGCCTCGCTGGGGTTTGCCCCACTACGCGTCCTGACCCTGCTTCCAGGCCTTTCGCACGCAGGTGTGTCAACGGCTTCATTGTTCCTGATCGCACATCTGGCAAACACCTGTGTGTTTTCGCACAACTCGTCGCATTCCGCTCGCTCGCTTCTGAATAGCCACATTGTTCTTGGCCGCACATCTGCCGTACACCTGTGGCTAACTCGCGTTTACATTTCCGCATTCCGATCCCTGTCTTCGCACTTTGCGTATTCGCGAAAGCATATTGACGTTTCGCGCTATTCAAGGGCGACTTTCTCCTCGCCGTAATTTCTCGATGATTTGAGATGCTTTCGCGATAGAAGCTCTATGCTCAGACTTACAAGATAATGTCGCTTCCGCGTATCCGCGCCCCGAATCGTTTGATACTCGGTAAGCCGCTATCCCGTGATGCTGATACCAGGCTCGCTTAGCATTAAGCGGTTTCCGCTTTTTCGCCCCGGTTTAACGT
>NW_020227938.1:0-3511 GCF_003070985.1 Temnothorax curvispinosus
TTGCCATGATAAATCAGAGCTCATGATCACTCCTAAGTTTCGCGTCTAGGCGATATAAGGGATGGAAGTGCCATTGACAGAAATACTCTCTCTCTGAGAGAGAGAGAGAGAGAGAGAGAGAAAGAGAGAAAGAGAGAGAGACTATTTGCGTGTCTTATTACATATGTCCTCCGGGGCAAAGCCCGGGTAACCAGCTAGTTTTATATATAATTTTTTAAGATTCGGTCAATTAATTCCCAAAAAATTGAAAAAATTACGCAACTGGTTTAAAAAAAATCGGTAACAAAAAATGAACCCCACCACCGCCATTCCCGAAAAATTATACCCCTGTTTCATATATAATGTTTTAAAATTCGGTCTATTAATTAACGAATGAGTAATTCGCGGTCAGACAGACAGACACATACAGACAGACGTCAGGTACTTATAATAATTGCTATATCAAAAAAATCGGTTATAAAAAACTACCAAAATAAAAAAAACTACCAAAATAAATTACTGGAACATTTAGCTCACATCAAGAGCTTTCAAAAACATTATAATAAAGTATATTTTTCTTTAATACTTTTCGAGAAATATTAGTGTTGCATGTTTTCATTGCAGAAAACGTTGCAAGAAAACGTTGCAGTCGTGCACCCGAAGTTACCCCACCCCCTCGGAAAAGACATAATTTTACGTCAAAATCTTTCAAACGTGAAATAATTGTTGCTAATAGGGTTAAACATATTTCATTTTTTAAAGCAATATTTTTAAAAGATTTTACAAATATTGCTGAATATATTTATTTGCAATTTTTTAAAAATATTTTTTTGACATAATCTGGTGGACATAGAAATATTTAAAAAATATTTTTGTGAATTATTTTAATTTTTCTAAAAAATATTTTAAAAATATTTTAAAAATATTTTTAAAATGCTGTATGGGTTTATAAACGCATTCAATTTTATAAAATTGCAAATGTAATAATTAATATTATTATTTGCTTTCTTTTATTATTTTATAATAATAAAAGTATGAAGGTAAAGTCATAGAAAAGTAAATACTTCACGAGATATTTTATATTTTATATTAAAAATATAATAAAATTTTAAATATCTCAGGAAATTCTTAACGAAAGAGGGCTTTATCATAGTGTTTTGAAAACATCTCGACGAGATCTAAAACTTTTATTTCAAAGAAAAAATCAAGTTTCAAGTTGAAAACGACGATATCTATGACATGACTCTTATCGGAATCATGTGTCCCCCTTTAAACCATACAACTTTTATCTAAAACATTTTTCCGTATCTTTCATATTTTTCGAGATATTTGTCTGCGTCGATTAAAACGACACCCTATAGAAATTCAATTTGACTCAATCTTGTTGGTATTATTGCGTTTAGAACAATATAGTGATAAAGTAAATTCAACGTTATCCTTTGAGCAGTAATATCTGGTAAATTTTTTAGTTTCATTTAGTTTATGGCGCTTTTGTCAATTCTTATATATGTCGCGTTTTCAGCTCTTGCACTCTCTCTCTCCTCGACAACCGTTGTAATCGCAGTAAGCGAAATAAACAGATTTATATATTTGACAAATAGTTCACCGATTTATTTCTGTTGCGGACCTGAAACGAGTATCAGAGAAAAGGTACGTTTGCAGTACGGATCTGGCATTAAATTCTACAGGTTATGGGCCCAGATCACGAGAAGAAATAAATTGATCTTGTTCTGCATAAAAGGTTAAGCGGTATTGCACAATGGCAGATTTCAAGGGAAAGTTCGAGAAATTGAACAATACGAATTTTACGAACTGGAAGTTTAAGATTGAACTACTGTTGAAGAAGGAAAATTTATGGAAGGCGATAAACGACACAGGCATCAAGGGAACTACCAGATACAGCAACAGCAGCAGAGAGAGCGGAAAATCAAAAGGCAAGGACTGAATGGTGTAGAGCGGACGAAGAAGCGTTTTCTATCATTGGTCTCTTAATCGAAGGCGATCAAATCGTGCACATTCGCAATGAAACTTCGGCACTTGGAGCGTGGAATAAATTGAAGCAGTACCATGAAAAGGCGACGTTCAGTAATAAGGTGCATTTAATGCGTACGATCTGCTCACTAAAGATGGATGAGAACGGCAGCGTCCCTGAATACATCAATCAAATGCAAAATCTGTTCGTAAAACTAAAGGACATCAGCGACGATGAACTAACGGAACCATGGAGTGTTGCTATGTTATTGAGTAGCTTGCCGAGAGGTTATGACACATTGATTACGGCGCTTGAAGCGAGAAAGGAAGACGAATTGACATTCGGGTTTGTACAACAAAAGTTAATAGCAGAATATGAACGACGCATCCATGTAAGTAATGTTCCAGATTCAACAGAAAAGGTGTTAAAGGCGGTTCATAAAAACAAAAGTAAGGACAGTTATTCGTGCTATTTCTGCAAAAAGGCTAATCATATGAAGAAGGACTGCGTTGAATATAAAAAGTGGAAAGCAAAGAAGGAGAGCAGCACAAAAGCAACGGCATCGAAAGTCAAGGCAGATAAAGTAAATTCGGCTGAACAAGATGACTACGTGTTCTCGATGGGCAAAAGCAGAGGCGGCTCGTTACTTGATTCGGGTGCAACGCGACACGTTGTAAACAGTAGACAATTTTTCTTATCACTGGACGAATCATATAAGGGCAGCATCGAAGTCGGCAACGGCGAAAAGGTCAGCGTAGTTGGTATTGGAAGTGGTCGAGTTAAATTCTTCGATCAAAGTGGCACAGTTTATGAAGCATTGGCAAAGGAAGTTTTGTTTGCTCCAGATATGGTAGGCAACATATTATCAATTGGCAAATTGACTGATAATGATTTTGAGGTTGCTTTCAAGGATAATCGCTGTGAAATCAGCAGAAGTGGCAAACAAATCGCAGTTGCAGACCGCATAAATAATTTGTATGAATTGCGTGTACCAGATAAAGTTAATGCTGTACTAAATGGTCACAACGAGAACTGCATACACAGTTGGCATCAGATTTTGGGACATCGAGATCCAGAGGCAATTAGAAGAATGGCAGCTAAAGGCATGGTCAATGGAATAAAGGTCGTCGAATGCGGTATAAAGGAATTGTGTGAAACGTGTGCAAAGGGAAAGATGACAAGGCAATCATTTCCGAAGAAATCGCTAAGTAAATCGATGGCCCCACTTGACTTGATTCACACGGATGTCTGTGGCCCGATGCAGACGACAACATCAGGTGGAAAAAGGTATATTGTTACATTTATTGACGATTTTTCACGTTTTACAGTCATCAAATTGCTGGCACACAAATCGGAAGTTGAAAACTGTATGAAGCAATTTGTAGAGCTGGTAAAAACTAAATTTGGCACGAAACCAAAGGTTATTCGATCGGATCGTGGAGGTGAATACACAGGCAAACAGTTAAGGGAATATTTGAAGGCCGAGGGTATTCAAACGCAATTAACAGCAGCTTACTCACCACAACAGAATGGAATCGCCGAGAGGAAGAACAGGTCAAT
>NW_020227938.1:3521-4578 GCF_003070985.1 Temnothorax curvispinosus
GAAGATCGGAGTACACGAAAGTCAAACAGTGGCTACGCATTTTTCTATAATGGAGGTTTGATCAGCTGGTTATGTCGCAAGCAACGTGCGTATCATTATCTTCAACAGAGGCAGAATTCGTGGCGCTTTCGGATGCTTGTCAAGAAGTAGTTTGGCTACAAAGATTATTAAAGGATATGCATCAGAAAGTTGATTTCCCAACAACAATTCATGAAGACAATCAAAGCTGTCTGAAGTTAGTGAAAAAAGAAAGATTTTCGAAGAGGACCAAGCACATAGATACAAAATTCCATTTTGTTAAGGACTACGTCGACAAAGGGATTATTAAATGCAAATACTGTCCGACTGAAGAGATGATCGCGGATTTGTTCACTAAGCCATTGTCAGTAACCAAACATATCGAACTGAGAAGAAGATGTAACATTGTATAATTGTTTAAACGAGGAGTGTTGGTATTATTGCGTTTAGAACAATATAGTGATAAAGTAAATTCATTAATTGCAATGCAACCAGTCATTTTGGAAGCTGAGAATACGAGACCAAAAAGCGTATTGACGTTTACGAAAAGGTTATGTTTTCACATGTGTTTGGTTCAAAAATGACGAACGAGAATACTCACATTTATAGAGCCTTACTTTCCACACAGCATCGAAATATTTCAGAAAGCTTTCAAAAAACTGTCAATGAAATATGAAATCTTTCAAAAAAACATTTTAGACATGTTTCAGATATGTTTCAGAAAGCTAAAATGTCCGCCAAGCTGAGATTTCAGAAATGTTTCTGAAATCTCAGAAATATTTCTGAAATAATTCTGAAATGCTTTAGAAATATTTCTGAAATGCTTAAGAAATATCTCTGAAATGCTTCGAAAATATCTTTGAAATATTTCAGATACTTTTTCTCATATCAAATTGTTTCGGATCACCCTGTATAGGATCATCCGGAACAATTTCCTGTCCTTCGTAAAACAAATTCTTGATCATAGTCATGATTTTGCTTTGCCGAAGGCTTGCTTATATTAGATCCCAACTGAAATTTACTTGCGAGTTAGTCTTAC
>NW_020227939.1:0-8169 GCF_003070985.1 Temnothorax curvispinosus
AAAGCTGAGTGTAAGTCCAGCGTTTTGCGTCGGCGCTTTCCCAGAAGCGATATGAATCTGAAACAAAGAGCTGTTGTTTTCAATAACTTGTTGAGTGTTGAGTACCTATATATCAGGTCCCAGTGATAGTCCGGTTGAGATGCGGCCGCATGTTGCGCAATGCCAGGACGAGCCTCATGCGTGCTCAACTCGTCCGAAAGCGCGGGTTGAGATGGCCAAGCTTCAGGGGTGAGTATCCACGGTGGTCCCGTCCACCATAATGAGTGGCTTTGGAGTTGAGCAGTGTTTAATCCTCGTGAGGCGCAGTCGGCTGGGTTGGACGTACCTGGTACGTATTTCAATGTGCGTTCGCAGTGAGCTCTTGAATTTGAGAGACCCGATTTCTCACGAAATCCTTCCAGCGCGATGCATGAGATTTGATCCACGTGAGTGTCACAACAGAGTCCGTCCACAGGTGAGTTGCTGTGACGTTCAACTTCAGTGTGGCTTGAACGTATTGCATGAGTCTTGAGAGCAGCAGAGCTGCGGTGAGTTCAAGTCTCGGGATGGTGAGCCGCTTGAGCGGTGCTACCTTTGTTTTGGAGCACACCAATGAAATCGTGGTACCATTTGAGCCGTGGACGGTGATAAATACGACTGCAGCCATTGCCAGTTGAGAAGTATCAGAAAAGCCGTGAAATTCCACTGACGAGGTACTCCATGTGGTTTGAGAGGTGCTACCTTGGTTGTACCACCGAGGTATTGAGAGCTTGATCAAGCTTGTGAGTTCTTTTCTGATAATGAGCCACCGTGATGAGAGCTGGGATGGCAGTGGTTCATCCCATTGGAACTTCATGTAGCCAAAGCTCCTGCAAGAGCATCTTCGCCTTGATCACCACTGGTGATACAAAGCCCAATGGATCGAGCATCTGAGCCACTTCAGACCGAGCGAGGCGTTTGGTGTGCGACGAGATCCTTTTTGAGAATGTGAATGAATCTTCTTGAGGAAGCCATCGTAATCCGAGTTTTTGGTTAAGCAATCGTCAATGTAGGTTGTGAGCCCTGGTCCTGTTCTGCTTGAACCGCAGTGAGTCCGTCTTGATGAGTCGCGTGCTACCTTGCTAATGGGAGCCGCCCGCCATGCATAAGTCCGTTGAGCAGTATTGACTACCTGCTGAACGGTGTCGTCGCCTCCAGAATTGTCATCAACACATCGACCGTTGTTAGATGATATGGCACTTCATTGAGTTGTTCATCTATCCAGTGAGTCCGTTGTAACTTTCAGTCATTTTCATGCACGTTGATCGGCCTATACCCTTTGGTGATGTCAGTGGCAACTAAGTGCCGAACTTGTCGAATTCAGAGCAAGACATCGGTGATGTCGAAATACAGCTTGGCTCCTGTGTGCATGAGATCATTAAGTGAGCGGCTGGATGTAGATGCACTCGAGCCATTAAATACCACACGTCATGTTGTGGTTGCACTGTCTGGTCTGAGCACTCCGTGATGTGGCAAATAATGTTGTGTGAGCTGACTGGAAACGGTTGAAGCATTCTTTATGTGATTGAGCTCTTGATAGAGTATTATAAGCTGATGATACAGACGTCGATAGTTGTCATCTCGTGAGTGTCTTCTTCGTAAACCTGTTGAATCCCGTGAAGTAGTACTCTTGAAATGTTCTTCACATCCTTGCTCGTCAGGAGTAAGATCAAGATTGTTGCTCGCAGGCTCTTCTTCTTGTATCCAGATTTCGCCAGCAAGTCGTCAAGAGCATCTTCTCCCTCCCGAGCGGAGGCATGATGCACGGTGGCAATTGCCGATGATGATGTATTAACAGGTCCGAGAACGAGCTATCCGAAGAGAGCTGCGCAATTGGCATCAATGTATCTCGTTTGCTGATGTTGGGCTTGATGATCTGTCCATATGAGTCAGCTCCAATGATGATATCCACTGGCCGTGGTGTCAGAAAATCTAGACCAGCCAAGGTTAACTTGGTGAGATGCGGCCATTCCTGTGGTGCAACGTTGAATGATGGCAGGATGTTTGTTAACGTCTGCAGAATGTGAGCTTAAATAATGACGTCTGTTCTTGAGTGAAGTGGGCGGAGCGTAAGCATTCAACTCCTCGAGTTTGCGTCGCCTTCTTCGCCACCAATTCCCGTGATGAGAATGACGGAATGATGAAGAGTGATGTTGAGCTGGCGACCGAGAAATTCTGAAACAAAGGTAAGTTCTGAACCTGAATCAATGAGAGGCCATACGCATTGAGTATGAACAGATGAGCTGAACGGAGCCAGGGCCGTAGCGAGTAATGTTGAGTGTAATGAGCGGGCCAAAGATGAGTGAGCGACGATTGCACCATCTTCCTATTGAGTTGACGCAGCTGAGCTGGTGATCGGCTTCGTTGATGAGTTCGACTGATGAGCCTCATGCAGCATCGTGTCGGTTGGTGCACTTCTTGCACCCCCGTGAGCCGTTACATGAGTGGCCGTTGTGGCGGCCGAGGCATTTGAACCAAAACCTCCGTGGTATGACTAGTTTTTGTCAATCGCCTGTTGAAAGATCCCTAAATTACGTGCACATCACAATGAAGTGAGTGCCGTTGCAACAATCGCACGGGTAAATTAGATGCTGCCGTGCGGGTCGGTTGAGCTGCTACATGCTGAGCTGTCAACGTGCGCTTTGCTGTTGAATGAGCGTCGACGGCTATGAGGCTTCAAAATATGCATGCTCCTTGAGAAACGCCTTGTTCGCCTCTTCGAGATGCATTGAGATGTAGAAAATCTTCTCTAATGACGTGTCCTTTGCACAAGTTGGCAGCGTGTCGTCAATATTCCGCATCGTAGCCAGTCGATTCATTTAAGATGAGCTCCGTAGACAAGCGCACGGGTGAGGCTTGGCGTTCCGATGTGCGAGCCGGCGGTACCTCGAGCAGCGGCGTCGTGATCTCCGTACCGCCCGTACCCGCCTTTGCGGGTTCCGTCATGTTGAGCCGTCCCTGAGCTGCGCACGATGAAATACCTGAGAAATGTCGAGACACGTGTAAGAAATGCTGCACGATTCGAGAACGTTCGAGAGACGCGTGAGAAAAACACTATGCGAGTCGAGAGTCTACAATGTCATGTATTGAACACGTGGAAATGTCTATTTACACTCGCGGGAGCGAGTGAGCATGTTTTCGTAACACTCGCGAGCGCGCGTGAGAATGTCTGTCCTTCACTCGCGGAAGCGCGCGATAATGTCCACGTGGCATGTCGTGAAGGGCATGCTCTGTTCACATGATCTGTGTCTGAGTTACACTTTAAGTTCCACGTATCCGGCTCGAAGGACCAAATGTTCGCGAAATCGCTGATTAATCCCGGCGATGGAAGCGGGATGAGAAGGACACACGTGGAAGGTGTTAACTAACTATTCACTTTATTTTTTGGGTAACTCAGATCACAATCTGAGCCGTCTTTAATGCGTCTTTAATGCGTCGAAATTGATACAATCTGACCTGAGAATCGATGAGCGGTGTATAAAATGAGATGTGTATATAGTCCGTGTAAATGAGAGGCAATTATATTAAGTGCCGTCCTCTTCGATGAATCGCCCGTGAGCCGGTGAGACACGTGGCGGTCGGCACTCGCGCACATGTGAGCCTGAGTCGTCGTGTTGATGTACCCGAATAGAGCTGGATGAGCGGTCGCTTTACATGTTAATGCAGTATCTCGGCAGCTGTTGTAATCACTGCGGTGGGCACTTCAATGTGTAGTCACAATCTAAAATGCACAGAGCACACGTCGTGCGTCTAATCACTGCGCGGCCATTTTTCCGACTCCGAATCTCGCGAGGAAGACGTTGGCGATGAGCGCGCCCGTGCGTGCGCAAGCTGCCGCGGTGATCGGGAGTCGATACCCGATCGATGCTGCCATCTGATCGGACGGCGCAACGTTAACGGAATCTCGAACATTCCGCCCGCCATCAGCAACCTTGTTGATGATTCCTTACTCTTGATCCTTCCTTTGGTTGAAATGGGTAATATGGCGAGCTTGGCACTTGGCCGATTGAGTGTCGTGGTGGCCGTCTTGAGGGTAACCACCCTGGTGAGTCCATCCTTGCCGGGGTGCAAAGCTGGTACTCTGGTGAGTGGCCACTTGCACGGTGGAGAGCGTTCGTCGGTGAGCAGCACGATGGAACCCATCTTGATGTTGTTGTTAGGATGATGCCACTTGGATATCGCCTGCTGGCGTTGCAGATAATGAGCCGACCTTTGTGCCTAAAAAGAGCGATAAACCTGAAACAGAGAGCTGTTGTTTTCAATAATGTTGAACACGCTGCTGGATGAGCTGCCACCGAGATAATCGTGAGGTTCCTAGGTCAATCAGAGATGGCTCGGGTATGGTAGTGATTGGACCTCCAATGAGGAAATGACCTGGTGTGAACGCTGAGACGTCTCCAGGGTCGTGACTCAGCGGTTCTAAGTGCCGCGAGTTGAGAATGTCCTTGGTTTGCGTAAGCAACTTTGTGAGTTCTTCCGTCGTGAGTAGTCTCCCCGATAATCCGTCTCAGATGAAACTTCAGACTTTACTACCGCCTCCCACTTGCCCCCCATGTGTAGAGCGCCTGGTGGGTTGAACTCCCGTCCTGTGTCAGTAAGTTATAAAACTTTAGCAATCCGTGATGTTCTTGAGAGCCCTGGATGAACATTTTCTTAAGCGCGGCGTCTGCTCCAATGAATGTTGTCCCGCAGTCCGAATACATGATCTGAGCAATTCCCCTTCTAGCTGAGAATCTCCGGATGGTTGCTATGAATCCTTCTGATGGGTAGTCACTGACTACTTCGAGGTGAATTGCGGAGGTGGAAAAACAGACGAACACACAGATCCATCCTTTGTATGTTTTCGCACCTCGTCTTTTCCATGTCTTGATGGTGAGCGGTCCGGCATAGTCAACTCCTGTGTGAGTAAACGGACGTGACGGCGTAACCCGAGAGAGAGGTAGTTGGCCCATCAGTTGATGAGCACGGATCCCCCTCTGCCGAGCACACACGACTCACCGCAAAATATGAGACTTCACCGGAGCCCGTCCGCCGATGATCCAGTAGCCTTGCCTGACATGAGCCAATGTCAGCTGAGTTCCTCTAGTCAGGGTGCGCAAATGGGCGTGAGCGATGATTAAGGTTGAGAAGTGGCGAGGTAAAATCGCCTGATGTTGGTTGTCTTGATCTAGTGCTGATTGGTTGAGGCGGCCGCCAACTCGGATGATCCCTTGAGCGTCTATATACGCAGTCAATCGACTGAATGCGTGAGCAGTTGGTAGTCTCGAGTTGGCCGTGAGCATCTTGATCTCGTGCGTGAAGTATGCCGCTTGAGTAGCCTTAATCCAGAAAAATCTGGCCTCCTCCAAAGCTGAGTGTAAGTCCAGCGTTTTGCGTCGGCGCTTTCCCAGAAGCGATATGAATCTGAAACAAAGAGCTGTTGTTTTCAATAACTTGTTGAGTGTTGAGTACCTATATATCAGGTCCCAGTGATAGTCCGGTTGAGATGCGGCCGCATGTTGCGCAATGCCAGGACGAGCCTCATGCGTGCTCAACTCGTCCGAAAGCGCGGGTTGAGATGGCCAAGCTTCAGGGGTGAGTATCCACGGTGGTCCCGTCCACCATAATGAGTGGCTTTGGAGTTGAGCAGTGTTTAATCCTCGTGAGGCGCAGTCGGCTGGGTTGGACGTACCTGGTACGTATTTCAATGTGCGTTCGCAGTGAGCTCTTGAATTTGAGAGACCCGATTTCTCACGAAATCCTTCCAGCGCGATGCATGAGATTTGATCCACGTGAGTGTCACAACAGAGTCCGTCCACAGGTGAGTTGCTGTGACGTTCAACTTCAGTGTGGCTTGAACGTATTGCATGAGTCTTGAGAGCAGCAGAGCTGCGGTGAGTTCAAGTCTCGGGATGGTGAGCCGCTTGAGCGGTGCTACCTTTGTTTTGGAGCACACCAATGAAATCGTGGTACCATTTGAGCCGTGGACGGTGATAAATACGACTGCAGCCATTGCCAGTTGAGAAGTATCAGAAAAGCCGTGAAATTCCACTGACGAGGTACTCCATGTGGTTTGAGAGGTGCTACCTTGGTTGTACCACCGAGGTATTGAGAGCTTGATCAAGCTTGTGAGTTCTTTTCTGATAATGAGCCACCGTGATGAGAGCTGGGATGGCAGTGGTTCATCCCATTGGAACTTCATGTAGCCAAAGCTCCTGCAAGAGCATCTTCGCCTTGATCACCACTGGTGATACAAAGCCCAATGGATCGAGCATCTGAGCCACTTCAGACCGAGCGAGGCGTTTGGTGTGCGACGAGATCCTTTTTGAGAATGTGAATGAATCTTCTTGAGGAAGCCATCGTAATCCGAGTTTTTGGTTAAGCAATCGTCAATGTAGGTTGTGAGCCCTGGTCCTGTTCTGCTTGAACCGCAGTGAGTCCGTCTTGATGAGTCGCGTGCTACCTTGCTAATGGGAGCCGCCCGCCATGCATAAGTCCGTTGAGCAGTATTGACTACCTGCTGAACGGTGTCGTCGCCTCCAGAATTGTCATCAACACATCGACCGTTGTTAGATGATATGGCACTTCATTGAGTTGTTCATCTATCCAGTGAGTCCGTTGTAACTTTCAGTCATTTTCATGCACGTTGATCGGCCTATACCCTTTGGTGATGTCAGTGGCAACTAAGTGCCGAACTTGTCGAATTCAGAGCAAGACATCGGTGATGTCGAAATACAGCTTGGCTCCTGTGTGCATGAGATCATTAAGTGAGCGGCTGGATGTAGATGCACTCGAGCCATTAAATACCACACGTCATGTTGTGGTTGCACTGTCTGGTCTGAGCACTCCGTGATGTGGCAAATAATGTTGTGTGAGCTGACTGGAAACGGTTGAAGCATTCTTTATGTGATTGAGCTCTTGATAGAGTATTATAAGCTGATGATACAGACGTCGATAGTTGTCATCTCGTGAGTGTCTTCTTCGTAAACCTGTTGAATCCCGTGAAGTAGTACTCTTGAAATGTTCTTCACATCCTTGCTCGTCAGGAGTAAGATCAAGATTGTTGCTCGCAGGCTCTTCTTCTTGTATCCAGATTTCGCCAGCAAGTCGTCAAGAGCATCTTCTCCCTCCCGAGCGGAGGCATGATGCACGGTGGCAATTGCCGATGATGATGTATTAACAGGTCCGAGAACGAGCTATCCGAAGAGAGCTGCGCAATTGGCATCAATGTATCTCGTTTGCTGATGTTGGGCTTGATGATCTGTCCATATGAGTCAGCTCCAATGATGATATCCACTGGCCGTGGTGTCAGAAAATCTAGACCAGCCAAGGTTAACTTGGTGAGATGCGGCCATTCCTGTGGTGCAACGTTGAATGATGGCAGGATGTTTGTTAACGTCTGCAGAATGTGAGCTTAAATAATGACGTCTGTTCTTGAGTGAAGTGGGCGGAGCGTAAGCATTCAACTCCTCGAGTTTGCGTCGCCTTCTTCGCCACCAATTCCCGTGATGAGAATGACGGAATGATGAAGAGTGATGTTGAGCTGGCGACCGAGAAATTCTGAAACAAAGGTAAGTTCTGAACCTGAATCAATGAGAGGCCATACGCATTGAGTATGAACAGATGAGCTGAACGGAGCCAGGGCCGTAGCGAGTAATGTTGAGTGTAATGAGCGGGCCAAAGATGAGTGAGCGACGATTGCACCATCTTCCTATTGAGTTGACGCAGCTGAGCTGGTGATCGGCTTCGTTGATGAGTTCGACTGATGAGCCTCATGCAGCATCGTGTCGGTTGGTGCACTTCTTGCACCCCCGTGAGCCGTTACATGAGTGGCCGTTGTGGCGGCCGAGGCATTTGAACCAAAACCTCCGTGGTATGACTAGTTTTTGTCAATCGCCTGTTGAAAGATCCCTAAATTACGTGCACATCACAATGAAGTGAGTGCCGTTGCAACAATCGCACGGGTAAATTAGATGCTGCCGTGCGGGTCGGTTGAGCTGCTACATGCTGAGCTGTCAACGTGCGCTTTGCTGTTGAATGAGCGTCGACGGCTATGAGGCTTCAAAATATGCATGCTCCTTGAGAAACGCCTTGTTCGCCTCTTCGAGATGCATTGAGATGTAGAAAATCTTCTCTAATGACGTGTCCTTTGCACAAGTTGGCAGCGTGTCG
>NW_020227940.1:0-1889 GCF_003070985.1 Temnothorax curvispinosus
TATTTGTTTTCTCAAACAGGCATGATGTCTTTCACATACATGTTTTTAAAAAAAAATTTAATATCAAAAGTTGAATAAATTAAATTTTATTTTATAAAAATATATTTTTTCTTAAAAATCTTTTTAATTGAATATCTCGAATTTAATTAAGCAATGTATTCACTTATATAAATGGAAATAATTGATAACTCATTCTTCTGTTTTATATGTGGCATGCTTCAAATATATTTATCATCTTGCGAGGTTTGCCTCGAACACTACAAATTTAAAAAACTTAACGTAATCATTGCTGAAGAAAGTTCGAGTGAGAGAGAGAGAGAGAGAGAGAGAGAGAGAGAGAGGGAGATAGTGTCTTTGTAAGGAGAAGAAGAAGACGAAAGGGAGGGAGAGAACAGAGTAAGTGGTAATATGTTTTAAAAGACAGGAAATTTATAAAAAAAACGTAATTAATGTTAGAGAAAGAAAAAAAGAGAGAGAGAGAAAGAGAGAGAGAGAGTGTGTGTGTGTTTGTGTGTATATATATATAATTATATATTTATATATATATATAATTATATATTTATATATGTATATATATATATATATATATATATATATATATATATATATATATATAAACAAGTAAATCGAAGATATTAATTCAAATTAGCAAAATGTTACGTTTGTCCCTCCCCTACTATAAAAGAATTATAATAAAAAAAATATTTGTTTTTTGTATTTAACAAAAAAAAACTTTTAGAAACCTTTGCATTTTTTTCATATATTATATGCGGCTGGAATATGTCTAGAGGAAAGTCCCCTATTATGAGATAAGCTCCTAATATGCGATAGCGAGGTTTCTGCTAAACTAATAGGTTCTATCTGTTGGTTCCATTTAGAGTAAAACCTATTTAGTGGAAAATTCATTATTTGATCGTGCGTGCACTCGCCTACTACATTTTTCAATTCTGCACATAAACTTCCGTCAATCACGCAAAATACATGTTGTATCTCATAATTGGGGACTTTCCTCTACGTTCAAAAGACGTATATGAAACTAATATGTGCTACCTTGGAATTACTTTAAAGAGAGGTGTTGAATAAGGTTATACGATTACACCTTCCACAGAAAATATAATGGAAAAGAGGGGATTATTACAACAACTATAAAAGGAGGCAATAAATGTAACGGCGTACTCAGTCCACCAAATACCATCCACTGAATCGAGGATTTGAAGAGATCGTGATTAGAGATTTTGAAATCAGTTTTGAACTAATTTGTAAATATAATTTCTTTTAATATAAAATTCGATTAGTTACATTCACAACCATACCTCAAACTCGATAGAACAATTTTTAATTAAACATAGTAATATCTTATTTCCTATAACTTTTGCCTACTTCCAAAAATCTGACAAAAAGTAAAAACTCAACTTTATTTGTAAGAAAATCTTAAAAAATGCGGAAATAATTTGCTAAAAATAAGTAAAAGAAAAAGAAATAATATGTGACATGATATTTTTGTCGGACCGGAACCGTAAACCGTACGGAAATTTTATAAAGCCTATAGAACCGGAAACGAAATCGGTACCGTTAAATTATTTTCGGTTCACGGTTTCTTTTTTGGTTCAGACACTACCGTGTCTCTTGATTTGCTTTCCATGCATATTACGTTTATTTTTGATAAAACTAAGTGCGCGCGGCAAGAAATAAGACACAATTTTTTCTAAAAAATTACAAAATTTATACTTTAGCACGTTAACTGCTATGGTGATTACCTTTATGAGTGAAAAAATGAGTTCATTAGAGATCATTTTTGTCTCTGTTTAGTAAATTTTAATTGGTCAATGTTTTTTATTGTTCTCGAAAAGTGCAGTGATAGAAAAGGACGGATTGGCTTCTTAATTCTC
>NW_020227941.1:0-1223 GCF_003070985.1 Temnothorax curvispinosus
TTAAGAGCAGAAAACAGAAAGCAAAGAACACATTGTAGATCAGCCTTTAGATTTAAAAAGCGGTTACTGGCAGATAAAAATTCGTCCGGAAGACCGAGAGAAAACTGCCTTTTCTATTGGAAGGAGGTTATGGCAGTTCACTGTCATGCCCTTTGGTCTTTGCAATGCCCCCGCAACTTTCCAACGTTTGATGGAAAAAGTTTTGAAAGAATTTTTATCGAAGATCTGCTTAGTTTATTTAGATGATGTGATTGTTTTTGGGAAAAATTTCGAGGAAATGTTAGAAAATCTTAGAAAAATTTTACAACAAATTCAAGAAGTAAATTTAAAAATAAACCCAGAAAAATGTTTTTTTTTCTAAAAATGTAAAATATTTGGGACACGTGATTTCTGCAGAGGGCATTGCTACAGATCCAGAAAAGATTTCTGCAGTAAAAAACTGGCCAGTGCCGCATACCAAAAAGCAATTACGAAGCTTTTTAGGGTTTTGCTCTTATTATCGAAAATTCGTAAAAGGTTTTTCCTCTATTGCTAAACCGCTTTATTTACTCACGGAGAATAAAGCTAAATTTGTTTGGAATAATGAATGTCAAGATACCTTTGAGAAATTGAAGCGCGTATTATCTTCTTCTTCTTTGCTTTCTTTTCCTAGGGAAAAGGGAGAATTTATTTTGGACACGGATGCTTCAAATATCGGTATCGGTGCCGTTCTTTCTCAAAAACAGGATGGGGAGAAAAGAATCATAGCTTACTTTAGTCGAGTTCTTAATAAAGCCGAGAGGAATTATTGTGTGACTCGACGTGAACTCTTGGCAATTGTGGATTCGGTTAAATTTTTCAGACATTATCTGCTAGGCCGGAAATTCTTGATCCGTACGGATTATGTCTCTCTTAGGTGGCTCTTGTCCTTTAAGGATTTGGAGAGACAACTCGCACGATGGCTGGAAAGGTTGCAGCGTTTTGAATTCAAAATTATTTATCGTAAAGGACTTACCCACAAGAATGCCGATGGACTTTTAAGACGTCTATGCGAATCTTTTGAGTGCAAGTATTGCGAGAAGGTAGAACAAAAAGATACTCGAGATCTTGAAAAGACTGTAGCTCGAATTATCATTCCCGATAGAGATTTGGAGGATTGACGAAAAGATCAAAAGGAAGATCCGAGTTTATCAGTAATTTATAGAGGAAAAGAGGCGGGGAAGCGCCCATTGCGCTCAGAGATC
>NW_020227942.1:0-1619 GCF_003070985.1 Temnothorax curvispinosus
CGGGTCCGAGGGATGATCCTCCGTGCCCCCGATACGGGTTATCGCCGTAACTTTATATCGGCGTTCCGCTTAAACGCGCTTATCATCGTACGATTATTATCGCTTAATCTGTATCGACAACCGCTAAACTATTTAAGACCTTTTTTATCGGCGGTAAGTCAAAATATCAACTAAACGTGTTTTTGTACCGGTCGGCCGGATATGATTCTAAATTAAAATTACGCGCGGTCTTTACCGTCTTGCCGAGCCTGTATTTTAATAATACGCAAAATCTAAATGTAATTGGTTGTACGGGCTGTCAACGCAACTTAATATTATATCTCGAACGAGTCGTAAAGCTATACCTTAAATATGATCTCAAGGAAACTAAATAACCGCGAATGTCTTTATCGATAAATGAGAAAACCAAAGATAAAATGAATTTGTATATATCTGTCTCCGAGTGCCTTCTTCGACATCGGATTCTTATATCTAGATAAAGAAATAGTCATATGGGCTTAACGCCATTTTGTGTTTGAATCAAGAAATCACCACAGGGGCCTGATGCGGTCTGATTTAATAGAAACTGGAAAACCCGAATGATCGCCTGGATTTCGCGCCTATTCCTCACGACGAGTCTCTCCTTCGTACTCGCCGGGAGATTTATTCTCATCTTGCATCGTATGCGTTCGCCGTCGCGCAGGCGCAGTTTTTTCTTAGCTTGAACATCAATGAATTCGCGAGTATTTTCGCTCCGCCCGCTGTCCGGGAGTGCGATCGTCATCTCCGCTCGCTCCTCCGGTTGCTGCGTCCGCTGACTCGTTCCTTGCGGGCTGTCACCCGCTCTCGCCTGCCTACCCGAAGTGTACGGTTGCAAGGACCTCCCACCCGGATCCCCTAGAAGACCCCAGCGAAACCTCCCCCGCCCCGCCGGAGCACCGGCGTGCAATAGACGAGAAAGGCCCGCTCCCCCCGTGATGAGTCCGAATCACCCGACCTGCCGGAGCACCGGCGTGCAATGGTCGAGCGATTCAAGACCCACCCCACGGTTTTTTATCGAGGTTTTCCTTCCTCTAGGCCGGTGGGAGGAGTAGAAACACCCCCCTCACGGTCCCAGCCGACCGGGCAATTGCAGTCAGGGCCGCCAACCCCTACCGGCCATTGGAGTCCGCGCAGCCGGGGATGTACCGTGCCTAGGACCCGGGGTGACCCGACTGGACGGACTCCTAAGCAGGGCGACCGGTCCCCCGGTTTTCTGTCAGGGTTTTCCTTCCCTTAGGTCGGTTGGGGGAGCAAAGGCTTTCCCCTCACGGCCCCGACCGGCCGGACAGTTATTTATAGAGGTAGTCTGCCTCGCGAGTTCTAAGAAGGACTCCCCGGTCCACGACAGACCTTGCGGAATGCCGTGGATTACGGTACTGATGTGCTCGGGCACTCCGGGTTCGCAAAACCCGTAGTGGAGGGCTCCCCCGGGCCCCTAGAGGCTCCGGAAGGACTCCCCCTACCCCCTGGAGGGGAGGGAACCTAACCTAACCTTTTTTTTTTTGGTGACGGGGTGGAAATTCTCATGGATACCCCCGCCTCTGGGGAGAGGCGGCGGGTTATGCCGGACTCTTACCGGCTAAAACCACCCCGGGTGA
>NW_020227943.1:0-2361 GCF_003070985.1 Temnothorax curvispinosus
CAAAATGTTTTCTTTTCATTTTTAAATTCCTAAGAAAAATAGTGACGTTATCGCGTGATGAACGACCGTTAAACAAAGCTTTCGAAATAATCCATGCTATTCGGCACAATGTAAAGTCACTTCTATTACGTTGAAACGTTACGTTCATGAATATAAAAGTTTCGTATTTCGTTTACCTTACTTTTGCGACAAAAGTCATTTATAAATTTTCCCACGTTAAAATATATCTACGCCTGTGTGTGAAAAAAAATTATACAGAAACGTATGCGTAGTCCACGCACTATAAAGTACAAACGTAAAATACAACATAAATAATAAAACTTATTAAAAGTACCTTTGCGGGTCACGTTAGATTAACGTTAACTAACGTTCCACACAGTACGTAACGTAATAAAGCTTGATATAGTATTATCACGTCGCGAAATACACGTTTCTTAAGAAGCATTCGCTTCGTCTGTTCCATTACGTACGTTCTTCGTCATGTACTATCACAACAGTACTATCACACGAAACACAAAGTAGTTACATTTTTATTGGATTTGTTCTTTGAGACGACATAACGTATTTTTAAAGAAAAACTTAACTCTATTAAAGAGTTAATAAAATTTTGTAAATTACAACTTGCTTCAGGCGCGTATCTTGATTTTGTGATACACGTTACAAAGGATATCTTGAAACGTGATTTCTCGACTAACTCAACGTGGATAACGTATTAAAGCAAAATCCATTTTATATACCTGAAAAAATTTTATGATTATTTTAACACTATAAAATGGACAGAGAAAGAAACAAATGTTCATATATGGTAGATAGCGATACACGCGTAACCGTACGATACGTATAATATACAAGATGGAGCGAGTACGTTTTTTTATGATACAAAACTTCATCTGCATGTTTACGAATACGTTATTATTTGATACGAACAGATATCATCGACAAACATCCTGCAACGTACGTTAACGGCACATGGGAAAACCGTTGAAGGATTTAGGATCGTCGACGATCCCGTTTCATGCCACGTTACACGTGAAACTGACAAACCGAACTCACGTGTTCACGTCGTCGTTTATTCTTTTGCAGAAAAAATTTACGCGGCAAGAAAATGAATAGTATTTTAGCGTCACATACGTGTCTTTCGTGAAACCGGAGCGAAATTCAGCGATTTTCGAACTTGAACTTAAGTATCATACAACGTTACAGTGCCTGAGTAGAAATGAAACATTCGTTAAAAGTCTCGCGATGTGAACACATCGACGAAAAAGCAACAGCTGAACGACTAGATGGGATAAAAAATCGAAATTCTGAACTCGTTATTTTTAGCGATATTTAAACCAAACGTAACCGTTAGTATTATCATAAACGTCTTCTATCGAGAGCCTCTTATAAGCGCTTCGCAACCTTCTAACTTCGCCCATTTAGCTGTTCGTGCATATTCAAACGTTAAATCCGCGCATTACACATGAGTGTTAAAGAGCAAAATTTTGTCGGATACGGAACAGGCACGTTTAGCCGGCAAAGGTAACCGTGCATCTGCGAGTTTCCTTTGACGTAGGGACTAATCTTTTGCACGTAGTAAGCCAGATTTCCATTTCTTGTAAACTTCGACGCACGATTTTCCCGCTTCAAATTTTTTGTGATTAAAAAGACAACGTGCTCCTTATCGTTAGACCATTCTCACATAAAACGAACTGAGTGCTTACGAAAAGCACGCAAGCATTTCGTAAACAGAACCATTGCGTATTGGTACTGAAGAGATAACGTCTACGACAACGTTCGAGGCGCTTTATTTTAACAAACATTTCTTCAGAAACTGATATTTCAATTTTTTTATTTGCACTGAAAAACAACTAAAATATTTTCGCATCAGTTTTGTTATTAAAATAATTTAAATTTTTTAATTTTTTTGCTAAAATCTAAATAATCAAAAAATGGTTTTAAACTGATCTACGTTACACAATAATTTTTAAACGTGCATTCTTGATATAGTCTCAGTATACGTATTTAACAAATAGATTGTATCAGTGATGTCCAAAGTATGCGTTATATTCGACGTATCTCTACGATACAGTTGCACGTTCAACATTATCAAACGTCACAAAGGTATAGCACGCAACGTTTAACTAAAAAAAGATGTGAAAGTAATCTAGAATATTTTAATACGACGATAAATAAGCCACGAAGATACGATACAAGATCGTACGGTTTCATTTAAAATCATTTTAAAACCATTTTAAAACGTCGCTTTCCTTCACGCACGACGGAGAAGAACGTTTTGAAATATACAATCTCATTAGAAAATGTTGGACGTCACTACGTCACATAACGTACAAAAAAATGTGACGTGCCATACGAGACTTG
>NW_020227944.1:0-1261 GCF_003070985.1 Temnothorax curvispinosus
ATAATTTAACAATTTATATATAACTGTCACTTAAATTCATTTACATTTATGTTATGGCTATCTGTATAAATTATAATTTTTAGTTATTTTTAGAAAAAATTCTTCACGCAATTAAAATAATTAAGATATTTATTTCGCAGTCTATATACATATATCCCTAAAATTATGTGTCTTTAGTAATGCAACTATCTATTCATATAAGGTACGTGTGGAAAGTGTTACGTAAAACTAATGTACATAAATCTGTAAAACTTTATTAGATCTTATTTATTTCCTTGTTGGTGCTGAATTGGAAATGTAGCATATCCGTTTTTTAACGGAAAAAGTAGGCATTTATGATTTATTTCTTCTACGAAGAATGTAATTGATAAATCACAACCGTGAACAAAAAATATACCTAATTTGGAAGATGGAATAAGAGTATTGTACAAATCCTGTATATATTTAAAAGGTGTTCCAACACATTTATAACGCCCTTCTATGCAAATAATATGTTTAATTTCCACAATTTTATTATAAACCGAAACGATGTTATTTGGTCTTCTTACAGAAAGTTTAAAACGGTTAGTTATTAAAGTCAAGCATTTAAATGAACTTTTATTTTGCGATTTACCAACAATTTGTTTCGAAATATATACTCTGTTTTAATGGAACAATTTAGAACTAAAGAATCTAGTTCTGTATTCGATTTGCTATTTGTTGAAGTGGAAATTTGGTACCACAAACTAATCTTTTTATCTTACTTAAATAATTTTCAAATGGAAAGCAGCTAAAACTTTCTAGTGGGCTATACATTTCTACATCTTTGCAAATATGAAGTAAGGAGTGTACATTATATACTACAAAGCATGGACCATATATTGTTGCTGACTGCTGAACGAATTTAATTATAGCTTGCTTTGCAATATGCAAATATGAAGCAATTAATGTTTTGCTGCATAAAATCGTTACATCTATGTGTAGCAATAAGAGATGATTGTATCTTTTGCTGTCTAAGTTATTATACATTACAATAGGACAAAGATATATTATGAAGTTCCGGAATTCCACAGCTTTCCACCTTTTCACTTCCTTAAAACTACGAGGTTTCCTAGCAAATTCGTTTGATACATATTTTCGTAATTGTTTCATCATACAATTCATATTAACTAAATTTCCTTTCGATAATTTACATTTACGTGTTCCCTCTATCAAATAGTTTACTATAATCCGTTTCACAACACCTGAGTATAATAAGTGCATAGGATCTAAAGGAAATTGT
>NW_020227945.1:0-2359 GCF_003070985.1 Temnothorax curvispinosus
CTTGTTTCATAATAAAGCCTTCATGTCTCCTTCCAGAAGGAGCTTGTTCTCTAGGAACTTTATGTATTTTATGATTTATGCCACTGTTCAGAGTACAATTTAAACCAAGAGCGCGAATAAATAACCTAACCTTGAACTGACTTTGACTGTCATTGCCTCAAAATATTTTTGTATACAAGGTTATAAATACAATATATTAGCTGGTATAATTATAGACTGCGAATCCAAAAACGTTCATTATACTGAAACGGAGCGGATGATCCTTGCTCAACTAATATTGCAAGAAAAAGCGATCGAAAATAAAAAAACAGGAGCAGCGGATCTAAAAGATAAGGCTGAAGCTTGGGAGAGGGTAACTACAAAATACTGCAGCCAAGGCTTTCCACCTCGTACCAGCCATGGTAGAAATACAAGGGTATGCTCTTGCGCATATTTCCGAACCCAGCCAATCAGCGACTTGTCCAAGCTTACGTCACACTGAGCGGCACATTTAAGCAGCGAATCTATAATAGTCATTTATAAAAGCATTTTGAGCGGACAATATGTGAATACAAAATAATGTTGATCATTTATGTGAGAGAAAATTCTGTTTTATAAATAAATAAATATATATGAACAAAAATATATAAATATAAAAAACGCACGTGACATACGGATAAACGCTCATCGTTTCCCGAATTTGTCTCTCGTTGTAGATGTTAGAAACGTTATTGTTATTTGACGAATTTTATAATTATTTATTGTGGATTTGTCTAAATATATGATATTACAGAAAATATTATTATTATTAAGAAAAAAAGAATTGTGTGCATTGAATAAAAATCATTGCGACGTACGGAAAAATTTCACATAAAACGAGATTTTAATTTCCAGTCATTTATTATTAAAATTCTGCGAATTATTAGTTTTAATCAAAACTGGTCGGAAAACGATTGGAAAAGAATTGTCAGCTGAGACGCAAAACAAAAATATATTGTGGCGTACGACATAAAGAACTATATATGCAGAGGAAAGATGCAGATAAAAGATCAAATAACAATAAATGCAAATATTTAATATACAGGTTTTTTATTAGTAAATTTTGACATCTTTCTTCTTTTTTCTTTTTTCAGCTAACACATTTTCGTTTGATGTTAGTGGAGGTACTGCATGGAGATGCAACGTCGGGATAGCATCAGGATGTATCTTCCTAGTTCGTGTAGGTGAATAACCTAGTAGATGTTCTTGTAAGGGCTTCGTAAAAGCTTCATCAGCAAAATGCTTCGAACATATCCTAGCTGAAGCAAACAAGGTTTAAGATTCTTAAATATATGCTTATAATAATAAACAAGAGAAATCTGTGGTACAATATTAGTTGCTTTCCATTTACATCAAAACTCAGATAATTCTCACTTGTGACGTCATAACTCAGTTAAATGCACGTTCCTTTTGCATGATGGCAAGTGAGATTCAGCTGAGTTTTTATCCACAATCGAGACTGTTGCGATAATCTGGGAACGCACGGTTGCGAGAGATAGGGTAGCACAGAGAAATCAGACCGTTATGTATGAAAGTCGCATTTATTCTGAAGACGATACACACTCGCACGCCGGTAGCTGATATCTGCGACAGAATTCGGAGCAGGAGCACAGGTGATAAGAGAGGGGTGGTTTGGTCTATCCCAGCCCGCCTCGTGCCGACCTCGTGTCAGCATTCCGATCGCGAAAGTTCGAGAAGCGCGAAAACTAATCGTCCTCAACAGAGACCATGTGCTTTAATGAATCTAATAAACTCACATTAAAAGTGAGGCTATGGACCGGTATTATTATTATGCGATAGCTTTGTCACCAAAATAAGCAGGTAAATACAAAATGACATATCTTATCTGAGTATAAAAATACTCACATATCTGAGTGACTCAGATCACTTGAGTGTAAATGGAAAGCAACTATTACTATACAAAAGTACATACCATATTTTGGTGAAATATTTTCTTTTCCGCATGCTTGACGCCACTTATTACACAGTGCTGGATCCTTTGGGAAGGAAAAATATTTTATTCTATTTCCTTCGATCTTTCTGGTCTTTGCCAGATAGTTCCCACACCCTTTCACATTACACGTCATTGCGTACACTGTAATAATCACAAACGAATTACTCGACATAAACAGCGAACCGAGCGAACGCAGCCATTGCGAATCACCGAGTACATCCGATTCATTCCGATGCTACACGAATATGACGTAAGCTTAGACAAAAGTGGTGGGAATGCGCAGTGGTCTGACACGGTATGAGCATACCCTTGTATTTCTACCATGGTACCAGCAAGCAATTAAAGAAATGCTGGGATAACATGAAACAAAAGTATGTTAATAATTTT
>NW_020227945.1:2369-10257 GCF_003070985.1 Temnothorax curvispinosus
TCCCTTTTTTCCCTTGCTATCTTTCTTAACTTTCTCTGTATCTGCCTTTCTTCTTTAGTAAGGTCGTCATTCAGAAAACAGCCATACTTCTTTCCTAGCTCTTTCTTTCTCATCATTATCTCTCGTTTGTTTTCCCAATTTCTGCATCTCAGCACCTTCATCTTAAATTCTCCATGTCCAATTTTTTGTACTTCCTCGATGGCCATTTTCGAACTATTTATTTCTTCTATCAACTTCTCGGTTTTTTCTTTTCTTTCCTTTTCATTTCCTGTTTTCTCTTCTCTTACAATTATGTTTACTCTCCTCCTTCTTCTTTCTGCCATCTCCATATTTCTTTCTACCTCTTTCATTTTCCTTATTATCTCCCCTCCCTCACTCATTGACATGTTTACTTCTATCTTCTCCGCCTTCTCCTCTAAATTCTTAATTCTTCCTTCCAGAGTCTTTCTTTGATTTTCCCATATCTCCTCGCTTCTCCTCAATTCCTCCCTCAGTCCTTTAATTTCGTTTTTTATTTCCTCTTTATCTCTTTTTCTTTCTTTCTCTTGTTCCTCCTTATCTTTCTTTCTTTCTCCCTCTTGTTCCTCCATTTTTTTCAAAATTTCTTTAACTTTCTCCAGTAATTCTTCCGTCGCCATATTTTCTTTTCCCTGCTTTTCTTTTTTGATTTTGGGCGGCGGTGATCTGTTGACCCTTCTTTGTGCGTTAAATTCTTTTAGAATTTCTTCCTCCGCATTCGCTGCTTCCTCCACCTCTTCTTCCCTTTTCCTTTTCTCACTCTTCTGAAAGAATTCCTTAACCGATCCTGTACTGTCCACTCTTCTTAATTTGGCTAGCTCCTCCGCCTTCGTTGGTCTGCCTCTCGCTTTCTTCTCGCCTTCGCCTTCCCCCTTCTTTCCTTTATCTCCCTGTTGTACACTTTCTGATTCTATTTCCTTCTCTTTATCCATCCGCTGTTCTTGTTTTGCCTATCCCTCTTTCTTGTTTTGTATCCTATGCGGCTGCGTGCACGTCCTACTATTCCTTCTCTATCCGAGCTTCCCTTCTATGACTGAGCTAGTCTATGCCCAGTTTCGCGCCTTTTTCCTATGTACTGTTGCCCCTCTATATTACTTACCGTCTATGCTTCAACTGTCACTTCGTTCCAGCCACTTTCTTCACTTTTCACTTTTTAACCGATTTCGCCCCCACTTAACTCTTTCACCTCCGCCGTCTCACACCTCCATTCCTTGCTGTCCCGCTACTCTCGCTCTCTCCTACCCTTTCTGTATCGCACTTTTCTACCACTTTATCTCCGCTATGTTCACATCTGTCACCTTCTATGTTCCGGAACCGGAAGTCCTAATTTTTAATTAAAATTATTAATAAAAACAGTTTAGTATTTGTATGATAATTATCACATTATTTTTTATGTTTCTATTATTGATCTCTCTCCTGATAATAATAATTAATGTTTCCATACACATTTTTTGTTTTTTTCTTTTTTAAATTTTATCGTCTTTTTTGCAGTTTGTGGTGTTGAAATTTTTAACACATGAAGGAAAGAGGCTAACCTCTGATGATGATGTATTTTATGCTGTTGGTCTTACTCGATGGTTCACAACTGAATTAGATGAAAATATGGAAGTACAGATAAAATGGCCTCCCACATCTGTAGATGCCGGAAGTTTAGTAAGGAAGGAGAAACCGCCTGATCCAAATTAGGGAGAGGAAACCATTTTAATTAAGAGATTTTATGGTAAGTAGGTTTTTTATGGGAAAGACGAGAAAAAATGTCAACTTCTTAAAGCATAAATTGTAATGGGTTGTGTTCTAGTGATATTTACAATAATTTAAAGCAACTTTGCGTTTCATGCTAGTGTTGCGAGCGCGCAACGATTAGGTAATTCGATAGGTAGCGACAGAAGTCGAATATGATTTCCGCCAAAACTCCTGACGATTGCATCGGACGAGCGATCATCCGATGCAAGTCGACACCGGAACCCGGAGCGCGGACTCCGGAGCGACCGAAATCGCTGACGCG
This sequence comes from Temnothorax curvispinosus, assembly GCF_003070985.1. Taxonomy (NCBI): domain Eukaryota; kingdom Metazoa; phylum Arthropoda; class Insecta; order Hymenoptera; family Formicidae; genus Temnothorax; species Temnothorax curvispinosus. Next base: position 4,393 of record NW_020227945.1, read on the forward strand.
AAGGCCATCGCGAGGCGTCGGCAACGAGAATTCCGCGCTAACTCGGAAGTTCCGAGTTAGCAACAAGACTCGGTCGCAAGGCTATAAAAGACCGCCGAATTGGCATGCCGGGCCAGTCGGTCGAAGAACAGCTAGCTGCCGCGTCGAAACACCTACGATTTCCTGAAAACCATCCGCAAGACGGGAACTCAACAAGAAGAGACAACTCGTGTAGAACAAGCCCATTTATTTAATAAAGACATAAATTGGAAATCGGACGTGTTGATCCACTCCTTTCTCGCTCGCGAGCGGAACTCGATCCCCTTAGCCGATACCCGGCTAACAATTTGGTGGCAGCGGTGGGATAGTTTCAGCCATCTTGCGAGGAAGGACCAGCCCACATCGCCATCTCACGTCTGAAACAAACCAAGTTCAATTAATAAGGGAGGCAACGCATCCCGGAAAGGAAAAAGTCAGATAAGACGCGAGCTAAGAGACGGTAGCAGCCGCGAGTGCAGAAGTGACACCTGAGACGGCCACGACCTACCGCACGGCATCACCGGCCCGAGCGACGACGCAGGGACACAGCGAAGCAGCATAGCAGCGCAACAGGGACGCAGCGACGACAGGGACGCAGCCAAGCAGCGAAGCGGCCCGACGACCAGGCGATGCAGACAGGCAGCAACATGCGATTCGCGGCGATATTGTAAGTGCGAAAATTATTATATCCGCGAGCGCTAAGTAGATGTCGGACGACCCGAACCAACAGACGCCCGTCCGACAAACGTCGTTCGTCCATAGCGAGTCCGCGCACCGCGCTTCGCGTAATCTAGTTAACCCGGTGAGTGCGACGCGATCCGAAAGCGAAGGGTTAAACCGGCCCGCTGAAAGCGAAGGGGTAAACCGGCCCGCTGAAAGCGAAGGGTTAGACCGGCCCGCTGAGCAAGACGGATTAGATCAAGTTCGACAAAATTTAGATTCGCGTTTTGCCGAGGAAGAGACGCCCGTACTATCTCCGAACGTTGTCATAGAACGCGAGTTTCCGTTCGACGAAGTAGACGTAAGCGTAACAGGCGAACGCGAACACCGCGATAATAATACAGAGCGACCGACTCCGACTGACTCACTGACAGACGTCTCTGACGTCACGCCAAGCCACGTGTCACAACGAGGAGAATTTTCCCTCACTTCACACGACACCGACGTATTTGATCCTAACGAGGAGGACTATACGCCTAAAGCTCTCAAAATGAGTCAGGCGAGAAACGCGACCCCAAGCGGAGAGAACCGCGAGGAAAATCCGGACCCATCTAGAGTGTCCGAACAAGCCGTCACCGAAACGGCGCAAAATGGACCGCCCGCCAGGCGACCTCAGGCCCCAGAGCCGACGCGATCCGAGTTGAGAGCCCCGGACGCCGTAATTACTGATTTAATTAATCTAATGCGCGACATACAAGAACGCATGGACCGCATCGAGGCTACGGAATTCGACCGATCAGCCGAACTTCTTCGCGCTTTTCGCGAGTTACAGGGCCGCGTAGGCAGGATGGAATCCGCCACGCGCGAATCTTATAGTCGACAGGAGCGGCTATCACTTGATCCCGACACGCGAGACCGCCGCGTACGTAGTCAGGGCCCTTTAGATGTCACATATGGACGAACGCATAGCGACGTCCGGAATCAACCGGGTCTAGTTAACGGGTACCTCAGCCTTAAAGAGGCACGAGCAATGATACCTGAGATTAACGGCGAGTCGCGCGAACGTGTCCGTGAATTCGTAAACGCGAGCACGTATGCAATGAAGAATGTCCAGCCGACCGACGAGTCGATGCTACTCGAAGCTATTCTGTGCACGAAATTTAAAGGGAAGGCAATGACGGACTTCGATACACGCGACATACGCGATTTTGACCAATTGAAGCGCGAGCTCGAGTCAGAATATCTAGGGAAACGCTGCATGACGCATCTGCAGCTCGAATTTAATTCGCTAACGCAAAAGCCAGGCGAGAGCGCGCAAGACTTCGGTAGGCGCGTCGAGAAATTAGCCCGCGAGCTTTACGAAGCAATGGAAGAGGGCAAAGGTCATACGCAAGAACAGCAAAAGGCCATACTAGATAATATCAAAATTCAAGCGCTGCATAATTTTCAAATTGGATTACATGATGACATAAAATTGTTAGTGAGAGCGCAGCGATACCAGAGCCTGCAAGAAGCGATAACAGGCGCCAGCGCGGAGGAGAGAGTTAAAGGCCCCTCCCCGCGGAACGCACCGGCAACGGCAAAGAATAAATATCCCGCGATAAATGCGCGAACCGCAGGGAAAACGGTAGAATGCCACAAGTGCGGAAAAAACGGTCATTACGCGCGAGATTGCCGTACGAGCCGTCACGCAAACAGATATGCATTGCCGAAAGCCGAGAAGTCTAGCATTAACACGATAGAGTGTTCATATTGTAAAAAGGCAGGGCATAAGCGCGACGAATGCTGGTCATTAAACGGGCGACCAAAACCCGAGCGACCGCGCCGAACGAAAACGGAAGCAGTTAAGAAAACGCCCGTGAGTACCGTCAGAAAGACGAGGACGCAAGAATCTAGCGAAGAAACATCCTCTCGCAGTAGCAGCGAGGAGGATGAGAAGCCTAAAAGAAATAAGGCGCGCGCCGCCGAGACATATCGTGTTGCACAGATAAGCAAGAAGCACGAGGAAGGCCCGCTAGACTTAGTGACGCTGCCCGTACAGGAGGCAGAGAAAGGAGAAATGGACCTGTTATTAGATTCAGGCGCAACACTCACGTTAATAAAAGTGGGAAATTTGAAAGCGAAAGCGATGGTGAAGGAAGAACGGTTAGCGCTAGTCGGCGTAACCGGACACCAGATTCACACGATAGGGAAGATAAAAGCCACTGTGAATCTCGGAGATAAAAAAATTCGCCACACGATGTACGTGGTGAGAGATAATTTTCCCATTGAATATGAAGGCATTTTAGGAAACGACTTCCTCTCAAAACACAAAGCGGATATTTCAAATTCGAAAAAGCGATTAAAAATCGGCTCAGCTTCCTTTAAGCTCCGACCTCTTCGCAAGGTAAAACTTCCGCCACATAGCGAAACAATCGTGGAAGCCGTCACCGATCATAATCGTGTCGGCATTGTGCGGAGCGGCGAACCCGCCCCAGGGGTCTTTATCGGGCATTGCCTAGTGCAGCCCGTCGAATTTAAGTGTCCGATTAGCGTGTTGAACGTGACGGACAAGCCCGTGGAGATACTCACTCCACATGTAACTTTAGAAGACCTGCCGCCGCCCGACACCGCGGACGTTCTCTCGTTACGCTCGAGCGACGAGCGCGAGACCATCGCCGAACGACAAAAGAAAGTACGCGAGCAAGTACAGCTCGATCACTTGAACGCCGAAGAGCGAGCAGCCGTAGAACAAATTTGCGATGATTACTTTGATGTGTTCTATATAGACGGCGACCATTTAAGCGCGACTACCGCAATAGAGCACGAGATAAATATCCGGCCAGGTAGCGCGCCCGTGAATGTGAAACCTTATCGGTTACCCGAGAAGCATAAGGCCGAAGTGAAGAAGCAAATCGAAAAGATGCTCGAAGACGGCATAATCAGCCCGAGCACGAGTCACTGGAACGCACCAATAATAGTCGTTCTTAAAAAACCGGACGCATCCGGAAAAGTGCAATTTCGCGTGGTTATTGATTTTCGGAAAATGAATGATCTCACCATGGGAGATTCCTTCCCCATGCCGAACATAACCGACATTTTAGACCAATTAGGTAACGCGAAATACTTTACCGTTTTAGATTTGGCTTCGGGGTATCACCAAATCCCCATGCATAAAGACCACAAAGGCAAAACAGCCTTCTCCACTCCGGATGGGCACTTTGAATTTAATCGCATGCCTTTTGGCCTGAAAAACGCTCCGGCAGCATTTCAGCGACTAATGTACGCGGTGCTGGCCGGCCTGCTAGGGCTGAGATGTTTCGTGTATATCGACGATATCGTCATATACGGGGCGACGCTAACGGAACATATCAGAAGAATAATAGCCGTGCTAATCAGACTTCGAAAATACAACTTAAAGTTGAAACCGAGCAAATGTGCATTTCTACGTAAAGAAGTCGTGTACCTGGGTCACGTGATTTCGGAAAAAGGAATCTCGCCGGACCCGTCGAAATTAATAGCTGTCAAGGAGTTTCCGACTCCTAAAAAACTGAAAGACATTCAGTCGTTCATAGGCCTAGCCGGGTACTACCGAAAATTCATCGAAAATTTTTCGAAACTAGCCAAGCCACTGACCAAGCTCACTAGGAAAGGGGAAAAATTTATTTGGTCAATAGAGCAGCAAAACGCGTTTGAATTATTAAAGGAAAAATTAACAACCGCGCCGGTGTTAAATTATCCCGACTTTAATAAGGAATTTATCGTGACGACAGACGCGTCAGATTTCGCTATAGGAGCTATCCTCTCACAGGGAGTAGTCGGCCAAGACCGACCGATAGCGTACGCCAGCCGCGTATTATGCAAAGCGGAACAGAATTATAATACGACGGAGAAAGAACTGCTAGCCATCGTGTGGGCAGTCAAGCATTTTCGCCCCTATCTTTATGGCGTTAGATTCAAAATAATAACCGATCACAAACCATTGATCTGGTTATTCAATGTTACCGACCCCGGTTCAAGATTAATTAGATGGAGGCTTAAATTAGAGGAGTATGATTACGAAATCATACACAAGGCAGGGAAGAGCAACCTAAACGCCGACGCATTGAGCCGTAACCCGATAACAGAGGCGTCAGCTGTGCATACGATACAGCAAGAAGAAGAAGATGCGCCCCGAGAATACTCGGAGGAGGAAAAGAAACAGATACTATACGAGTATCACGACTCGCCTATCGGAGGGCACCAAGGAGTCACACGCACTTTAGACCGAATCCGATTGCAACACGATTGGAAAGGTATAACAAAAGATGTCGAGACTTACATCGGCAGATGCGAATACTGCCAGAAAAATAAACTAAGCAGAAAAACGAAGATGCCAATGGTCATCACGGACACGCCAGAACGACCATTTGAAAAATGCGCTCTCGACATTGTCGGTCCGTTAACAATTACAAATCAAGGAAACAAATACATTCTGACGTTTCAGGATAATCTAACAAAATTTAGTAAGGCGATACCGATTGAAAATCAGGAAGCCAAAACCATCGCCAAAGAATTCGTAACAAAAATTGTGTTAGAACACGGAATTCCGGAGAAAATTCTCACGGATCAGGGCACGAACTTTACGAGCGAAATGTTCAAAAATACGTGCAAATTATTAAAAATTGAGAAGATTCAAACAACGGCGTACCACCCTGAGAGTAATGGCGCACTAGAGAGATCGCATCGCACTCTCGCCGAATACCTGAGACATTATATAAATCAAGACCAAACCGACTGGGACGAATGGCTCCCTTACGCGATGTTTACATATAATACGACGCCACACTCTACTACCGGGTTCACGCCATTTGAATTAGTTTACGGGCACCGACCTGACCTACCAACGGCCTTAACAAAACCGCCGAAATTAACATATTCATATGAAGATTATGCAAAAGAACTACGGGAACGGATCCGTGCAGCGAATCAAATCGCGAAAGAAAACACGAAAGATGAAAAAGCAAAATCAAAATTACAATACGATAAAAAAAGCAAAAAGGCAACCTTCAAAGTAGGCGATAAAGTACTACTTTATGACGAAACAATACGACGAGGCCGCTCAAAGAAGCTCGACTCGCAATGGGTAGGACCGTATGTAATTTTGGAAAAGCACAACGACGTAAATTACACAATCAAAATTAAACGGAAGACGCTACGTGTTCACGC
>NW_020227945.1:10357-12946 GCF_003070985.1 Temnothorax curvispinosus
GCAGGGGGGGCACTTCCTCCCGAATCGCCTCGATATATGAAGGAGGCGGAAGGGCGCGGGAAGCCTGAGCCACCCGCATGTCCTGCTGAACCGCATCCTCATAGGGCGGAGGAGGCGAGTCTGGCGACTCCAGTTCCCTCGCAGGGGCGCCGGAAGCTCGAGGAGCTCGAGCTACTCCCAGCCAATACGTGCGTAGGCACGCATCGCACGTCGAAGGCGCAAAATACCGATCACATCTAAAGCACCTCATTTTTTTTTATTTTTTATTTTATTATACGCACTCCACAAGGCCAACGTTAAGTACCACTCGAAAGGCAGCAGTGGACTAACGCGAAACGCGCTACTTGAAAGAAACGACTCTCGCTGACGGATTAAGTCAGCATAAAGTAAAAGATAAATGGAATACCTCCAAGAACTTATTCATATTACAGGCTAACCATCATCCTACACCTCGCAAATGAAACAAGATCAGAGCAACTACCGTACGAGATGACTGCGTTCACTGCCGAACCCGGCATATATTATGAGAAAATCGGACAACTACAGCAAACGAAGGCAACATGGAAAATAGCAATACGCATAGACGTAACCGCCTTAAACATAAGACATCAACAATTCCAGGAAAATTTAGCGCGCATCGAAGAAATCTGCAACCATGCCATCAGAAGCGTCAAAAACACATGCCAAATCACTCTCCAGACCATTAAACGAGAGAATAGTAAAACGACACGCAACCTAGAGCAACTACGAACCATTTACCGATCACCAGTAATTAAACGAGGCCTGATCGACGCTGTAGGTCAAATAAGTAAAACATTATTTGGCACTATGGACGCTGAAGACGCGAAAATAATAAACGAACAAATACAATTACTAAATAATCAACAACAAACGTTGCAGCACGCAGCAAAAAATCAATTAAAAATCATTAATGCTACCATAGGTCATATGGAAAAACTAGAACAAACACTTTCATATAATGAAAATTTAATGGCTAACGTTACGAGAAAACTAGAGGAACAGCTCATATACCGAGAGGGAATAGACGAACAACTACTAGTATTAACTGCTATTTTAAATGACCTCACGACAGACATAAATGACATTACAGATTACCTGACTCACGCAAAACACAATATTTTATTAACGCGTGTACTCCCAACCGAAAAAATAATCGTAGAACTAAGAGAAGCGACCTCACATATAGATAGAAGATTAAACTTCCCATTTAAAATACAAGCCGAAAACTGGAACTTTATCCAAAAATATCTAGATGTAAACGCGTATTATGATAATTCGAACATATACACTATCCTAGCGTTCCCATTAATAGCGTATCCAATGTATGAAATAATAAAGATCACACCTGTACCAGTACACAATAGCCACAACGTTTTCACCTTCCTAGAACCCTCTCACACCCTATTAGGGATAAATCGAGAAAATCACAGCTATGTAATATTAAAGGAAAACGATTTAAATAAATGTACACAAGAAAATACTAAGTTCACCTGCGCTCAGAACCTCCCTGTCTATTTTATAACGGCGAATGCACCGACCGAAATACAGCTCTTTGTAAAAACGTCTACACATATAGAAAATCGTAAGCAACGTCACATTATATCAAATGTAACATTCTGGATTGCAGTATCCGAGCCTCAGACATGGTTATTTTCCACCCCAAAGACAATTGACATAGTAATTCAATGTAACGAATTGCCGGAAATTAAAATAAAAATAGAGAAAACCGGAAAAATAACATTGCGCGACAGTTGTAAACTAACTACACCAGATATATATTTAGAGACAACAAATCGAGTTTACAATAAATATGTAAAAATGTATTTACCAGAGCTTAATATAACAGGCATCATAGGAAAAAGTATAACGGTAAATAATAAAATAGAATCTGATAAAGAAATAAAACTGGAACCAATAATCAAAGATCCAACAGAATTAATGAAAATAAGTTTAAGTTTAGAAGAAATCCAACAGGAGATGGAAAATAACCAACCAAGCATATTTGCGAATAAACATATTATATACCCTATAGGCTCCACGACCATAATTGTAATAATAATAAGCATCATAATCATAGCCATTTATGTAATAAAGAGAAAAAGGGACCACTAAAAAATTTTTTTTTGTAATACCAACAATAACGTAAGAAATATAAAAAACTTAGATTGTAACCCCTCAAGGGAAAGAAAAACGCACATAAATAAACGAAAAACTACGTTTTTCTTTTTCCGCGGGGGGAGGGATGTTGCGAGCGCGCAACGATTAGGTAATTCGATAGGTAGCGACAGAAGTCGAATATGATTTCCGCCGAAACTCCTGACGATTGCATCGGACGAGCGATCATCCGATGCAAGTCGACACCGGAACCCGGAGCGCGGACTCCGGAGCGACCGAAATCGCTGACGCGAAGGCCATCGCGAGGCGTCGGCAACGAGAATTCCGCGCTAACTCGGAAGTTCCGAGTTAGCAACAAGACTCGGTCGCAAGGCTATAAAAGACCGCCGAATTGGCATGCCGGGCCAGTCGGTCGAAGAACAGCTAGCTGCCGCGTCGAAACACCTACGATTT
>NW_020227946.1:0-382 GCF_003070985.1 Temnothorax curvispinosus
AGTTGTTTGATAGCTGTTCAAGAGCTGTTTGATAGCTGTTTTTAGCTGTTTCATAGCGGTTCAAGAGCTGTTTTTAGCTGTTTTTAGCTGTTTTATAGCGGTTCAATAGCTGTTTGATAGCTGTTCGATAGCTGTTTTTAGCTGTTTGATAGCTGTTCAATAGCTGTTTGATGGCTGTTTTTAGCTGTTTAAAAAAAGTTTGATAGCGGTTCAATAGCGGTTATACAGATCGCAGTTATACTGATAGCTGTTTTTAGCTGCTTAATAGCTGTTCAATAGCAGTATTATAGATCAAATCACCGAAAGTCAATGGCGCAATATCGTTTTCGAGAATATGTCTCGCGGTGACTTCATCGCGAGACACGTATGCTCTTGAAAAGAA